>NW_009729047.1:701-87392 GCF_000703405.1 Apaloderma vittatum | reverse complement strand
GCCAAAGTGTAGGACCCTGCACTTGGTCTTCTCGAACTTCATCCCGTTGGCCTTGGCCCATCAACCCAGCCTGTCCAGGTCCCTCTGCAGTGCCTTCCTGCCCTCCTGAACATCAACACTCTCCCCCAGCTTAGCGTCATCTGCAAACTTACTAAGGGTAGACTCAATCCCCTCATCCAAGCCATCAATAAAGATGTTGAACAGGACTGGGCTCAGTACTGATCCCTGGGGGACACCACTGGTCTCTGGACACCAACCGAATGCAGCACCATTCACCACCACTCTCTGGGCCTGATCATCCAGCCAGTTTTTTACCCAGCAAAGAGTGCAGGAAGAGTCTTGAATTGATCCTGAAAAGGAAACTCTGGGTGTACGATGCTCATTAAACTTAGTTTGATTATTACTTGAGCAATGGATATGTTGTTTTCATGGCACAAACAGCAGGAGTGCTTGCAGAATGCTCTTAAACAGCTCAAAAGAAATAATGAGTTTTCAAACAGCCTCATTTTGACATCTCCAATCCATCATATCCATATTACACTGAGAAACTCTTGTCTTTTAATCAGTGATGCTAACAAGGAGGATGAGGAACCTGTGACTGTATGGATGAATCAGCATCTGATTAGCTATCTTAGAATCTTTTCTGTGTTTATTCAGAGAAAGTGAAATTCAAAGCTTTGAGTGATAGTGATTATTGGTTTTTTCCTAAGAGAAACAGGTTTTTTTTAATTCTTTTTCCACAGTCCTGTGGTTTAAAGTTGTCTGAATAATTCATCAAACGCACAGATATAGATGAACAACACTTTAGGAATCCAGAGAAATGAAGCCGACTCGTAAGATGCTACATATTTGGAAAACGGAAACATAAGTTGCTTTCCAAAGTGTTCTATATCAGTTGAATGCTCACAAAATAAAGAGCAAATAGCTTAAAAAAACCCCCAATATTGATGTTTTTTGAAGAGCCTCTTGTTTCTATTTTTTTTTTTTCCCTTCTGGCCTGCCCTTGAGCAGCTATGGCATTAATTGGAATTGGTTAAATCTTTGAAGAATTCGGTGTCTTGTTTATCCTGAAAGGAAACACCCAAGAGCTAAAGCAGTGGCTTCTAATGCTTTTGGAGTGAATACCAGTTTGATTTTTTCATGAGTTTCTGTAGCTACATTTGCCTTCTTCTTTCATTCACCCTTAGCCTCGGAGACCGCCCGCTTCGCTACCTGGGCTTCTGTCACTGCTGTCCTCAGCGTTCCCACGTCACTAGTTGAACACCGTAGCATCCTTCCGGTTCCCTCTCTTGGCGGCATGACAGGGGCTAGTAATTTGAGCTCTGCACAGCATTGATTTTAGGGGCTCTTCCAAGAGGGGGATATGTTACCAGGTATGAGCATATCTGAGAAAAAGTAACAACTGTCTCGTAACCTATCTGAGGTCTCCCTGGATGGAAGGCTCTGGTGGGTGTCTGCTGGAGTTCGGCTGTTTAGGGTACACACTGCTGATCTTCTAAGGTCTGTATGCATTTCAGGATGGCTATCAGTCAGCTTATTGTACCTTGCCATTATTGCTACCCTCAATTTTAAGCAATCAGTTGCAGCTCTGCTTGCCACTATCTCATTATCAGCCTGCCTTTGATGTTTCAGAGGCAGGAGAGGATATCTGTCCTTTGTGAGCACAAATTACCTGCAGTTACAAAAAAATGTAACAGCTTGTGGAAATACTAGTTTTAACCAATGATCTGAAAGCCTTGCAAGTGTGAGATTCCCAGCATGTCACATACACCTCTGGCTGGATACAAAATGCTGGTGCTTGAGAAGGGAGAGTGTCAGCCACCCAGTATCTCACGTATTCCAAAGGAAACCCTTTGGAATCAGTTTTTTATTTACATTCTGCACTAGCATCTGGCTTCTTATAAGACAGGTCTTAATAAGATAGAGCTGAGTCATGGTGAATGTGATCAACTCATTCTATTAGGCTCTTGCAACATATTTGCATATACCTATGTCCGCACTTACTTAAATATATATTTATAAAATAATTTCTACCAACCCACTGCACTTGGCAGCCATTCTCTCAGCTGTTCTTCCCATCCAATACCACCTCCAACAGGGTCAGCCATTCCTTCCTTTGGTAAGCCTCTGTGAAATAGTCCAGGAAAACAGTATATTGGAGCACACTATTTTTCTGTCATCACTTCCTTTCCTGCAAGAATCTGTGCTGATGCCACGGTGGCTTTTACCTAAGAAGTTAATTACTCATTTCACTGGAGATGTAGGTGGGAGCATGCTTAACCACTGTAAATTCGTTTGTCTTACTGATGGCTCCTTTTGCACGCTGTCAGCCTTCTCCTATGAAGCTAACAGAATAATCCTTGTTCTCAGTGGTGACCTTGTTCCCCATGATGCTACATGAGGGTCCAAGGATGCAGATGACTTTTTCTGGTCAGGTCTTCTGTGTTGTCACACTGCTCCCAGTGACTGTGCTGATGCAGACGGCTGCTGACAGGTGAAGTATTTAACCAAATAAAGAGACAGCCTTGTGCTGGCATATTTGGGATTTCCACTTGGGATATAACTGTCCCAGTTCTCAGTACAACAGACAATAAATAAATAGCTGTGAATACAAATGCAGGCCTAGGTTGAGGAATGTATACACATCAAAGGACAAATGTGCATGTAAAAATATCTGCTATTGGTTGAGCAATGCAAACTGTGATAAGTACATTTCTGCATTCACTCAACAGGTGTAGCTTGACAATTGTTATTTGGCCTTAACCTCACTGAAGGAAAATATTTGGGCAAGATCCTTTTTTTATAAAAAAAAAATCAAAGAATCTCATTTATAATAACATGATGTAGTATTTTCTCTTGCTTTGGCCACAGAACATTGAAGGCATATATCACTTTGTGAGGAAACTGTCTAAATTACCAAAAGCTTTAATAAACAAGCTAACAATTGATGTTTGAGGCCAAGTAGCCTTGCAAATGAAAATAATTATGAATCCTATTCTAAATTCCTGCACTTAATTGCTGGTTCAAATGTTTTAGCTTCTAGACCTGTCTGCTTGTTTTCTTGACTACCATAAAAATATTAGCATTTGTGCCTGTAATAAATTGTGCCCACAAAACAGTAGTCTTTTTCTCTCTTTTCAAAGCATTCACTAAATATAATTATGTGTGTTGTGTTCTAATATCACAACAGTAAATGGCTGTTTTTTGAGCTCAAGCTATGTGAATATTCTTCATTTAACTTGTGTACCAAATAACCATGTTATTCAACATTAACTTTCACAGAATTACAGACTCATCGGATTTGGAAGGGACCTCTAGAGATCGTCTAGTCCAACCTCTCTGCTAAAGCAGGATTGCCTAGAGCACATTGCATAGGATTGCCCCCAGACAGACTAATTTTATGAACAAGATCAAACATGTCTCAGCAGCATATCTGCTGACTCAGGGTAAGGGATTGCAAGAGGACCTCATGCACATTCCTTACAAAGAGAAACAGAGTTTGGGAAGGCTCACGGAGCATCAGTTTCTCTAGGTGTCCAGAACACAATGAAGTTTTCCAGCCACAAAGATATTAGTAACATCAGTTCTTAAAACTACCCAATGAAAGGGATTTTTACTCCTTAGAAAATTTTATGTAGTAACTGTATACCCTAAAAAACCCAAACCACTACTCAAAAAGCCCACAAAACCTACAGAATTACTGTTAGTTTTCTGTATCCCTCCAAAAATTCTGTTTCAAAAGAAGCTCCTCTGCACTTTCATGCAATATTAGTTTCAGGAACATCACACAGGTGGCATAATTCAGACTTATTGGTTTCTATGAGAACTAGATTCATTCTCATAGGCCAAAGCCCTGGAAGACTTAATTCAACTATTTCAGCCAACAATTTTTTCTGACAAAGAGGCCTTCAGATGACCACAAATACACAGAGTAAAATGCACTGGAAAGAGGGTTCTGTTCGTGCAGAATCATGTTTCCTGTATAGGTATTTGCTGTTCAGAATCAGTTTCTCATAAATATACTCTGTATTTATGTTAAATTCACTGTTTTGTTACCTTGCTTCGTAGAATATTCATAGAAAGAGAACAAAACCCATAACAAACACAAAGAGAATCTACTAATTTCTTTCCTTTCTATCCAGTAGTAATTTTATATAGTAGTTTCTCAATTCAGGAAAACAGCATAATTCAAATCCTTTCTCTTTAACCTACAATTGCAGAATGTCAGTCTAAGAATTTTTTAGGCAATTTTAAATGAATGCTATTGAAGTGACTATTCAGTAGATGAAGAATAGACATTTTAATTTCAGTTTTAGTAGGAGTGGAACATAAACAAGGGTTGCTTTCAGTATTTTCTAACTATTCTTTTAATCTGTATTGCATTATTATGTGAGCTAGTAGTCTAGACTAGATAGTAGTATATAAGAGAGAGTAAACTGTGCTGCAGCTACAATCAAACCTGATTAAGTAATGCTTCTGCATAGCATAATTTCACCACAGTTGGTAAGAACAGCTAAAAATATATCTATTGAGAGAAGCTCTCTGTTGCAGCTCTTTAGATGATCTGGCATTTAGGAGTGATGGTTCTAACTTCCAAGGATAATTTATATGAAATAGTCTCCAGCAGATCAGTGGTAAAACTGTCCTCTCCTAATGTCCAGAGGGTGCACTTGGGCAGAAGAACAAGAGTGTCCAGGTGCTAGGGACTCTAGGATCACCCAGCAATATAATATCCTTTGTAGACTATTACTATCCAAGGATCCAAGTTAAAGCTCAGTCACTCAGCCACTTTGGCAGTCTGGAACAGGAACACCGAATCAGAAACCTGTATCACCTCCCCAACAGCTCCAAACTGTAGGTTGTTTCCACAAAACCCTATGTAGAATAGTCTCCTGCACAGAACAAAAATATCTCTACAGATCTTTTTCCTTCATCTCCTCCATACTTGAACCACAAAGGATGTGATGCCATTACTGTCCTAGTGAAGTTTGAGGTCAAGCCATAGAGGCTTACTGTTTTCATTTGGGAGTTACTCGGCTCAAACTTAATGTATCAACTAAAATTGCACAGCTATCGAGTGAATCTGGATTAAATGTATTTTTTTTTTAATCCAGATAATTTACAATTTGTCTGGTACTCTTTAGTTCCTGTATAATCTTGCCATGCTCTTTTAGGTATCGTCCACCACCCATTTTGGAAATATGTATTCCCAAGATTTCTTCACAGAATGGCTGTAAAACTCACTCATAAACAAACAAAATATCAGTTATAGAAATGCTTGGAAAGCAAGCATTTTTCATTTGAGGTGTAGTTATTTAAAAGAAATTCTTCCTGTCTTGGTATTTGGCCTGCAGCACTTAATCAGCATTTAAAGAATTCCACATTCCCACAGAATTAAACACATTTCTTACCATTAATTATAGTAACAGTGATTGATTCTGTGTCCCCATTGCCTATGGGAATACACTCAGGTAATTTTACAGGCTGTGGGACCAGGGCTCGGATCCCCTGTTCAGCCAGATGGCTAACTCCAGAGCTGCAGGTAGTCAATTCCAGTTCAATGTGCTCTTGCTGTATGACTAAAGTGAAGGTGACTTTCCCATTGCCCATAAAATAAGGAGGGAAGAAAATCTCTGTGATTGCATACTTCACAGAACATGAAACCAAATTATGCATATTTAACCATTCCTATGCACTAAACAGAGCTAGCCCTGGCTCTGATGAATGCAGCTTCACACCTTGAAATAACTCAGGGCCAGTTTAGCGGTTATTAGAGGCTCCTTTCAAAAGCATTTTATAACAGTGTTTCTGCCCTTGAGGCCAGGTTTTGCTGCTCTTCTTAATGAAAGGGAGTTTTCCGTGAGTAGCAACCATGGAGCGGCAAAGAGAGACACTGCAGTGTGGTATAAATTAAAGTAACCGTAGACAGCCTCTTATGATTTGGGCAACAGGGGTAATAAGCAGTTCTACAGCAAAACAGGTGAGCTTGCCCAACAGGTTTACCTCTTTTGTTATTTACCACAGTACTGTTACTCATAAATAACAGAATCATAGTTTGGTCTTTTGTGCTGACAGCTTTTATAAATCAAAAAATCCCATAGACATTTGATGGAGAATTATAACAGAATATTTATGAAAAGTACATTATTTTAAAATTAATCAGAATGCAAACAGACTGAATTATTCATTGTAAGAACTTTGTTTTTCAGGTAAATGCTACCTTTTAAAAAAGCTAGCTATTAATAATTGTCATGTGAACATGTTTCTAGAAATCATATATTTGTTGCATTACGGTGATATGAACTAACATATTTTTGCTATGATTCTCTCAACTTTGATAGCTCAATAACTGAGAAACTCAAAAGTAACATCTCTAGAAATCTATTGAGTTCCTGTTCTGAATTTCTTTCACAAAGTCAGTCCATGATAAAAATGAGTCTTCTTTTACTGTGAAATACTTTCACCAAAACATTACACAACGGGCCTTGTGTGTAATTTTAATTCTTGTATATGCTAACAACTATCTTTTGAAAGGCATTCAGCAGCCTAAAGAAGTAGGATGGTCTCTAGAAGGATTTTCTTGAAAGTACTTATATTTTTATAAAAAACACATAGGTTTGAAAAGGATAATTGATATTTCTATTAAAAAATTCGGTAGACATCAACCTCTTTATACTTTGGATGAGTATTACCTTGTGAATTTAAGTGCAAATTAAGTTCTCAACAGGAGGCCATAACTGTTACAACAGGGTATTAATTTTAACACAGTAAAGCAGTATCTTCTGGTAAACATCTAGGTTATACCTAAACCACCATTTTTTTCACTCTTTCACTATGTACCACAGACTTACTTCAATGTGGAAACTACTGTCTGCTTCCAAAGAACAGCAGGGAAATCCCATGAAAACTGCAATTATAATAACTATAAAGAATTAAAATAGCTCTTGGGCAATTTTTTATTATTGTTGTTTTCAGTTGTCAAGGGGAAAAACTGAACAAAGAAAAAGAAAGATGTGCTCCTAGCACTAGGGAAAGCATTTAAAAGGATCTTGTAAACAAGCTGGCAACAATTCATTCAGGGTTATGCATTTATCGCACACACACAAAAAAAAAAAAAGGCAAAAAAAAGAATTGAGGCTGCACAGTAAGATGTCTCCAGTTGAGAATGTCCTGTGGGGACAGCAAAGTGACTTGTGACAGTAAAATTGTACTATGATTAACTAACAGCAGCTGAAAAGACATGTTCAAAGGTGACAGAAAAGTAGATACTCTCCTATTAACAACTGCAATGCCACCTGAAGAGTGAATATGTTTCTGTTGTCATTAAAAGACTCAGAACTGCTGGATTTTTTCCTGTTAAATAAGATTGATGGATTTGCTTTCCACAGACTCTACCAGTTGCTTCTTAGTTCAGTGAAAATTACTAGAAACAGTGAGACCAACAATTAAAGACCTGTTGTGCCTCCTTTATCTGGGCAGTAATCTCCAACAAAACCTGAGGCTATTGGGTAGTTATTTACACAAACCACTAACAACCATTGGTCGTTACTGTCATCATCATCATGGCTGGGCTTTGCGAATGAAGATATGGGAGGGGCTCTACCCACACTTGCTACAAGCGCTCTGATGGCTAAAAAGGCCGATGTCGGACAGGCAAGTCCGATTGCAAAAGGCACAGCGGAAAGTCTCCTTAGGTGGTATTGGCGAGGCACGGTTCTTTCTGAGTTGTCTTTTCTCCTCGAGACTAATTCTATGTGTGTTCTCAAAGGAGGCAGCAGCGTTATGGATGGTGTGTCTCCACATCTCCCAATTGAAGGCCAGAGTGGACCACTGATGGCAGTCAATATGGCCAAAACTGAGGTATTGTTTCAGAGAGTCCTTGTGTCTCCTCTTTGGGGCTCCTCTATTGCAGCAGCTGGTGGCGAGTTCACCACAGAGCACAACCTTAGATGGTCCTGAAACGTTAAAGTTTTCCTGTCAGTCTTGTCAGATAGATATTCTCCTCTCTGGTCCCATAATGACAAGGGCTGGAGACACAGAAGTAACTTTTTAAATGGTCTGTTTTGAAAAGGCTGATTAGTAAAGAGCTCTGACATTGCACATGAGACAGGCAGAGTAGTATTTCATTGGAGCTGTGACTACTGCATCAAAAAAGAATGAGTTCGTCAGTGTGGCATCAGGCAAGACAGAAGATTAAATGATGCTTTCTATACATAGGTATCTGTTGCTAGTTGATTTACTTTGATATCTCTAAACATCTGCAACTGGAAGGCCAAATTTTGGGGACTGCTCAGAGGAACTTTCACCACAGATAATTTTTTCCTGTCCTAGGTGGTCTGGAGCTGGCAGTGTGTTTCTCATCTGACAATTCAAATGGGTGTTCTGTGGGGAGCAGGAAAAGTTCCATTTAAACCCAAATGATACTAAAAACCATGATTCCTTCCCTCAAAATCATTATCAGATCAGATATGCTTGCATTGCTTACAAAATAATATACCTTCCTCATCCTTTCACAGGTTATTTCCCTTTCCAGGCCCTCTGGCTGCTGAGGGAGCTCCACCACCACTGTTCTTTCCCTCCAGCCAACCCATTTCAAGCCTGAGCATGCTGTCCTCAGCTTCCACCACTTCTTGAATTTCATCCATGACCACTTCCAACAACTTCTCCCTCACAGTCTTTCCAGTTAATTCTTGCCTTTTTCAGGCCTCATGTGTCTTCTTGGGCTTCTTCAAAACTGCTAACATGATCCCCAAGCAGACTAGTCAGTGTCTGCCAGATGCTCCATCCTTCCATGCTATGCTTTTCTAGGAGTGTCACCACAATGTTGAAAACAGTTGTATATAACCCAGACGGATGTGCAGTTTGGAGAGATTCACAGGCTAGAATTATATTGCTGAGATCCACAAAAAGGTAAGATTCAAGCATGCCTCATCCCTCACATCCAAGTTTCTATAATACGTAAGAATAGAAAAGGTGGTGTGACGTACTTCAGAAAATCCTTTTTCCAGGTGGTGGGAACATCAGAGCTGTGCAATGCTCTAGTGCTGTACACTTAAACGTGTGGTTAAAGGTCAAGAGACAATAGACAAAATATTGACTATGATTAAGTAACATTTTTCGCAATGAGAGCGGCTAAGCAGTGGAACAGGTAGCCCAGAAAGTCTGTCAAGCCTCTGTTGGAGTTTTTCAAAATTTAATGGACAGTGTCCTGGTTATCTCAATCAGCTTTCAGTTTAGTTCATCTCCGAGTAAGAGGTTGATCCACATGATCTTCAGAGCTCCCTTTTTCTAGGCTTGATTGTTTCTGTAACTATGATTTTACAGCTGATTCCCATTTTTTCCAATGAACAAATGCTCCTAGCTGGAGGCTAAAAGACCTCCCAGAATTACAATTCCTGAAAGACACAATTAGAGAAAAAGCATACAATTAGAGAAAAAGCATTCAAAATATAAAATAAACAATATACCTTACTGTTACCACTGGAATCACTGGCAAAATGAGGGCATAAGAATAAGTCCCTTTGGTTTTAGTAAGACATTACTAACAGAATTTCACAAAAATCTTAAATAATAAGCAAGGACTTAAAATATTAAAATTAAGCCTTTCACCCGGACTGAAGGTGCTGCTATACTTTGAAAAGTTTTGATGGAAAGTGACTGTGCAAGAAGCTTTTATTATGGTTCCACAGTGGATCAGCTACTTTTTGAATACAGTCATGAGAAGCAAAAAAGCGATGTCTTTCTCGTAACTGCTGGCTTTGCAAACTCTCCTTGGATCTCAAGAGTCTTCACAGTATAGTGCTATTTCTTACTGCATCAGAAAACATAGACTCCATCCGTCTAACAGAACCAATAATTTTGTGGTGGCACATGAAGCACAAACTTATTCTTGCCAGCGGTGAGTAAATACCTAGCATACACTTATCACTCTGCTTTTAATCAGCAGCAACAATGAACCAAACAGTATCTTCCTTTAGCACCTTCTCTGCTCTTATTTGGTGAAATCTGATGGCAGTTTGATTTACAAAGGCTGAAATAAAAGACATGTTAAGGATGTAACCAACCACATCTGGGAACTTTAAAGTTAATATATTTGCATACAACCTGATTAAAGAATTTTGATTACCTCACTGTCAGAAGTATTTCAGTGCCAATAAGCATGGGATTCAGCATAAAGACAAGGAACAAATAAGTTGGGAAATTATCACTTTTTCCATGTAATCTTAATGAGAACTGCATTTAAACTAACAGCTGAATCATTTTCTACAGTCATTCCCCTAATTCTTAATTCGGGGATTCAGTTGGCACAAGAAACCGAGGGACCCACAATTAAGTTTGAATGATGCCAACTTCTTACATTGACACAGCTCATTATTTAATACTATCAAAATATTCAGCATTAATTACATCCGAGTTGCTAAAAATAAGTGCCAGAAATTTTTTTCTTTTAATTATCTCTGTTAAGAATGCCTTCTTTTTCAAGCATGTACATGTAATGGTTTGAACAATGCAGTTTCTCTGATGATAGAATCGTAGAATCATAGAATGGCCTAGCCTGTCCTCGTAGCAGAGGTGCTCCAGCCCCTGGATCATCCTTGGGGCCCTCCTCTGAACACGCCCCAACAGATCCACGTCCCTCTTATGGTGGGGACACCAGAACTGGATGCAGTATTCAAGGTGGGGTCTCACAAGAGCAGAGTAAAGGGGGAGAATCGCCTCTCTTGACCTGCTGACCGCACTTCTCTTGATACATCCCAGGATGTGGTTGGCCTTCTGGGCTGCATGAGCGCACTGCCGGCTCATGTTGAGCTTCTCATCTATCAACACCCCTAAATCCTTCTCTTCAGGGCTACTTTCAACCCACTCTGTGCCCAGTTTGTATTCGTACCATCCCTATAATCTGATTTAGTTACATTTATGCTTTATGTCAAATGGAAAATAAATGAGAGTAAAGCTAGTTATGAAATCCTGCATACGAATACTGGAATTATCGGAATGGTTAGCAAACCTGTACACAGCTAGCAACCTTACTTACTTCAGCAGGGTAGAGAAAATATAGGTTTGCCAAGGCAAAGGTTTTTCTGTCGTTTATTTGATGCAATTAACAGACGGTAGAGACATTGCCCTACACTACAGGATGCAAGAATTATACATATTTTCAATTGGGAGACATCTTTTCTGTTGGACTACTCAGATTCCACTAACAAAGTCTAGAGTGCACCTGAACCAACTTTAATTATTTAAAGCTGTCTGGATCAAGAGAAAATTCTTTGGTTTTGTCTGAATAACCAGCCACCTCCAGAGGGCAAGACAGATCACTGTAGTAGGAGTGACTGAGAGATGCAAAATGATTTGTGGCAGTGTGGACAGCAGCTGGAGCAGCCCACCCCTCTTTAGCAATGACAGAAGAAGCTACAGGACCACATGAAATTAGCCCTCTATCTTTTACACCACTCAGAGTGGGCGAGATGGTCTTGTTCTGAGAATATGGCTTGTACATGCACAGCCAAGAGAAGCTTTCATCAGAATAGTGCTCTTCTTCCTCTGCTGGTCCAGACCTGGAAAAAGCAAAGGGGAGTATACACTTTTCATACTGTCACTGATCGCCTTATCTCAGTTATTTTGGTCTAAAACAAAGAATACCTAGAAGCAAGAGCCATCTTCTCTACTAATGGGTTTTCTTGGATCTTGTTTAGTTGAACAGGATCAGAGTGCCTCACTCTTCCTTATTCCCCAGGAAGAGTGAAAGAGATAACATTCCAAAATTAGAAGTCTCGGTTCCCTTTCTACGCTGTAATTTGCCATCTCTTTTTAGAGTCCAGTAGCTTTCACAGAATAGTACAACCTCTGAGATTTACTGTACTGGCCTTTGCTTTGTTCCTCAGGAGGAAACTACCTACTGGAAATATTTGAAAAAAAAGAGAATGCACCAAGTTTAGTCATAAATTGTAAAAGAGTGGTACCAATTTTTGATGTAGACACTGCTGTGTATAACAATTGGGATAGCTCAGCCTACAGAAAAGGAGGCTGAGGAGAGACCTTATCATTCTCCGCAGCTACCAGAAAGGAGGTTGTAACAAAAGTTGAGAGAGATCCTCCTGCCCCTCTACTCTGCCCTGATGATGTCACATCTGGAATCTTGTGTCCAGTTCTGGGCCCCTCAGCTCAAGAGAGACAGGGAACTGCTTGAGAGAGTCCAGCGCAGCCACAGAGATGATGAAGGGAGTGGAACATCTCCCTTATGAGGAAAGGCTGAAGGAGCTGGGTCTCTTTAGCTTGGAGAAGAGGAGGCTGAGGAGTGACCTCATAAATGTCAAGGGGGAGTGTCAGGAGGACAGAGCCAGGCTCTTCTCAGTGATGTCCAATGACAGGACAAGGGGTAATGGGAACATAGGGTAAATGGTAATGGGTAAAGCTGGAACATAGGAGGTTCTACAGAAATATTAGAAAAAGTTTTTCACTGTGAGGGTGACAAAGCACTGGATCAGGCTGCCTGAAGAGGTTGTGGAGTCTCCTTCTTTGGAGACATTCAAAAC
This sequence comes from Apaloderma vittatum, assembly GCF_000703405.1. Taxonomy (NCBI): domain Eukaryota; kingdom Metazoa; phylum Chordata; class Aves; order Trogoniformes; family Trogonidae; genus Apaloderma; species Apaloderma vittatum. Next base: position 74,856 of record NW_009729047.1, on the reverse strand, counting down.
CCGCCTGGGCATGTTATTGTGTGATCTAGTGTAGGTGATCCTGCTCTGGCAGGGGAGCTGGACTAGATGATCTTTTGAGGTCCCTTCCAAACCCTGACATTCTGTGATTCTGTGAAATCCTCATTTTCCATACTGCTAGCTGAAATATGCAGGCAGCTATTAGATGTCATAGAGCGTGCAGGTAAACAGGAGATGATCAAGCTTTTTCTTGAAAACTTAGGTAAGTCTACAAGGAGCATGTTGATGACAGTGAAGCTGACAATGCTGCTTAATTTATCCTCAAACATTTTCATACAGAGGAATATAAATGAGACCCTGCCAGACAAATATTTGCAAAAAAAAAATTCATATTGCTTCATTGTCAGCCAAAAGAGAGATTACCGAGTTGTTGAAATCAGACGAAACTCCCACTCATAACTCTTGGCTGGAAAATATGTATAGATTTGCTCCACTGAAAAAGGCTTGCTGTCAAATCAGCAGATGAACATAAGATTTCCATGAGATATGGCACACACCTTTCTGGAACTTTTTCTAGTGATATATTGACAGTATTATCAATGAGTCTATTGCTATTCCCTGCCTTGCAATTAATCTCATGTTATATTCATGATTAAACTGTCAACTTCTCCTTCAAGAGTTAGGCTCTGGCTCTGGAATCCCACTCCAATGAGCAGACCACAGTAAAATTAATAAACCCAACAAACTGGCCCCCAGTGAACCTCAGATTGCAAGACATTAACCTCTAGTGATTTACAGAAAACTTTCTAGCAAACTCTGCCACTAACCAATCTGAGGTGAGCAATGACATCTTCCAGACTAATCTGGGGTGCAGGAAAATATACTGATTTATGACAGAACATGAATATGTGTCTCTTGCTTTCTCTGAGAAGTGCTCCCCAAACAGCTGCTCTGATTAGTAGCCAGTAACAAATGTACGACTCCTTTACTTCCCTCTCTGTTTTTAACTTTGCTGCCCATTTACACATCATGAGTATTAGTAGTTTGTTATTTTAAAAGTTATCACATAAGAAATAATGAAGTGCGTCATGTGTTATGTGTTCGGTGCTTTTGAGAGAAAAAAAGAGCTCTGTTTGCTTTGGCAACTGCAGCTCAAGTAATTTGTCTGAACAGGAGATGGAAATCTAACAGCATATGGCTGCTGATATAAATACAGATCTAGAATTATATACAGACACACTATACATTAAAATGAAAAGCATTTCATGGGCAGTTGGTCACAGCGATAATTCCAAAATGCAGGATTTAGTTACCATTCCCAAGAATTTATCCGTTGCTATACATAGCATCTTGTACTCTCAAATACTTATTGTAATCTAAACTTAGCTAGAAGATGGCATATGGTCAGATTTACCTCTAACCACCGAAAGGCATGCCATTTTCCTCAAATGCATCTTAATAGACCATGTAAAGAGCAGGATGAGACAAAACTACATGGTATGCTTCAAACACGCACGTGATTTATTTCTACCATTAGCTTGACAACAGCGAGAAGAGAGGGAAACATGATGACTCTCCTCTCCTTTAACTCCTAGGGGAAAACTATGTCTTGAAGAATATTATTTAAAGTTCTTCATAATCTGAGTCCTTGCTTACAAAAAAAGTAAACTCTTCCTACACACAGTGTAACATGCAGGAGTGATGGCGGTGCTTCAGTCTAGAGCACTTCTGGAGTCAGTTTTAGAGAAGGATAACACAAGGAAGAGGCCTGAGGGTGTTGCGTGTATTTCTAATTTAGCTCTCCTAACTTCAATTTATAACAAAGTTAATTTTGCCCTGCTATTTTACGGAAAAAAAAATAAATTTTCCAATTAGTAAACCTTAGAAATCAATGTGATTTTTCCTCACTTCAGATTTCATTGTTGCTTTAGCTATCGAGTTAATTTTTTTTCAGACTCCACTGCTACATGGCCACGAGTACATGGATCAACCTGTACAATCGTGAATGTGGTTTAAAAAACAACAAAGCAACTTAATATGACTGATTCTTAATTTTACTAGTAAAAATGCAATTTTCCTTCATTAAATATTTGGATATCATAATATGGCCAGTGTGTTACATGATGAGGGCTGGGGCAGTGGGTGGAAACCCAAACAGCAAATTCAGACTTGCTTCGAACAAGTAGCTGTGGAAAAAAAAAAAAAAAGTATAATTAAAAGTGAATTATCCATTCAGGTTCCTCAACACGGCTGTTACTGGGATCATTACTGCTGTTTACTTGCTGCTGTGTTGAGGTAGTTTGGCACATGAATGCAGTAATGAAGAATAGCACTCCAAGTGTAAAAACGCATTCCTGACTAAATTTACCATTAAGCATAACCTGAAGTGCTACTGAGATATACATAATTTCAAGTATACCAACAGGTGGAAAAAATAAACAACCCACCTTAGACTTCTGCAGCACGTAATTTAATCCTTCAATAGCATTTTAAAAAGCTTTTAAAAGTTTTGCTGGCTGAACAACAAAATTATCTACAGAAGCCATCAGTAACTGATATTTTACCAGGCATTGCCTATTTGACCAATTTGTATTTTGAACTAAGAACCAGCTCTAAATTCAATAGGAATTATAAAGAGTTAAAAAGATACAGTAATTATTGAGAACAAACAGCAAGAAAATGGAAAGGAAACAATATACCAAGATAAAATCTTTTTCTATTACACAACCCTTTTGTTGAAACACCTGAACTAATCCTAATATTGAACAGAAGTTTATCATTTGTTGCAGAGAGATTTTTGTATCCTTACATTATTTTGCGGATAGAGGAAGTTAGTCACTAATGCAATGGCATGGAAAAGTATGAATTAGTTTTCAGACATATGGTGCCTGTCTGAGAATTCTGTCATTATTATTTTTAATCAGATGGTTTCAAGAGAAAGAAGAAAAACTTGAGTTGCATTTCTTGTTTTATCACTGCTGAAGTGTGAGGTGATTTTTTATAAGCTTGACTTGCCAATCTGACCTTGAAAACAATTTTATTCATCAACCCTTTCTTGACAAAAGAAACATTGTTCTAGTAGGAAAGCAAGTCTTGACTTTTCTTTACAAAAAGAAAAGATTACGCAATCCATAATGCCATTGTAAAAGGATCTCAACAGGATGCAGTAGAAACTTATTGTAAGAAAGGTTTTTCAGGCACTGGGCATTAATAACAAGGGGTTCAAGCTCATTTTGGATGAATTTTCATTGCTGTAATAAAGATAATATCCTCCTGCATATAAAGTTAAGACATGGTACGCTGGCACACTAAGAATTCCTTATATAGGATTTCATTGACCATCATTAAAACTTAAGTATCTATAAATCCAGAAAATCAAGAGAGACTTGTAATCAACATCTGATTAAGTACAATGTTTTACTTTAAGCAAAAAAGTAAAAAAATTACCAAATTATCCCATTTTTTGTTTTATAAATGGCTACTCTGGCATTTCTAACATATGTTTTGCTTTCTATTCTTTCATACAGAGAAGGACAATTCTAAATATTTACAACGTTCCTTATTTATGTAAAGCAGTGAATAAGTTTACCAATGTCATAACTGGCAGTAGATTCTCAGGTTATATGTTATGTACTATATTGCCATTATTTGGTTTGTTTAGGCTGTGGCATTCATCACAACATCCAGGTGCCTTAGAGCTGCTCAGAAAAACATTTGTTTGAAAGTGGTGTAGTTCAAAAAAGTTGGTTCAGAGCAGAGATCATTTCTGGCTATGCCAGACTCATTGCTTGAAAATTAACCCCTGTGGAAAATACACACAAATTAAACACATGTGAAAATGAAGACATAACAGGATGTAAAAAAATTTAAGCCTAGATGTTATTATACTACAAAAACTAGCAAATTTCATACAAGAAGCCCTCTCCCAAGAAGAGCACAAACTATTTCCTTGCTGGAGTCTGGCCTTTGGGAGCAGCACTGAAGCTACAATGAAAGACAACCAGAGATGATGAGGCAATGCTGGAGACCACCGGGAACAGAGCCAGTCATAGGTTTTAAATTATAGCCAATACCTTGATTTTTATCCAACGTACACTGGGAGACAGTACAGAGACATGTGTTCAAAGAACTGAGTGTTCATACTGGCTTAGCCCACCTAAGCTCCTGTCTCCCTCTGCCAGCATCCTACATTTATCTCTTTTTCTTCACTGGCTCAACTATAAAGGAGCCTCCTCTTCTATAGCTACTCCCATGAGAGCTTCTCCTGTTGTTTCATCTCTTCTAGCTTCTGGTCCTGACCACCTGGTCAGGCCATAATCTGGCCCCACTCCTTTTTCAAAGCAGCTTTAACTGTAAAGTTATTTCCGAAGGCAGAATTTAAGCAATGTTGAAGTGTGTCATCTCCTGCTGTAGTTTTCTCCACCCGGCCCAAAATAGCTGACCCTTGACAGAACCACACCACCACAGCACTTCTGACATAACAATGAACTCAGCTGCAGTTTTTTTGCTTTCACTTATGATTGCTCCCACCTGCCTCTATTATTTATGCAATGATGTTTTGAAGACCAGGTCAGCATGAGGAAAAGTTTACCAATAACATTGTCCTGGCAAGCCATCCTTGTGTGGGTGCAGCTTCTACTGGCCAGAAAGAAAAGAAGAAGAACAGTAATTCTGCTGGTACAGAAAATACTGGTTCCCAAGTGGAATAAGTTACACTGGCAAAACCACTTTCCATCCTAGTGTAACTGTATCTACACTAAGCTTTTGACAATGAAAAAAAAATAGTTAAAATAAAAATAACTTTAGTTAATACTGCTGTGCTGGAAAATGTGCCTACTGTAGACCTGGACAGATTTTATAAAGTAAAAGTCAGTTCTACAGATAAGCAAAATGTATGTGTCTTCCCTAGGAAGAAAAGGGTGGAGAGGGAAAACAGTGATTTTTTAAATATGAAACATTCATTATTTCTGACAGTAATAGTTTCCTGTTAAAATTTATAAATAAGGTAGAATAATGAATCTAATTCTCATGGCCTTTTGTCAGGCTGTTACGGCAGTCAAAGGGGGAGAACAGTAAAAAATATTTCAGATTTACCACGGGACTTTCCAAAGAGAGTTCTTTTTTTTTTTCGGTAAAAGTGCATTTTGAGTCATCCAAATTTAAAAAAAATGAAGTTATTTAGGCTGAGGCATACTGGAAAGTAAAAGCTTCTAATTCATCTTGCTTAGGATTAAAAACTATCCTTAAGAGAGAGTAACAAGAGAAAAACATTGATACCTGTGACACAGGCTGAGTTTTTGTTTCTTTCCAGAGACCTCTGTAGAGGTGATGTTTTCATTTTTCTTGCTGACTCAAAGAGTTTTGACACTGCAGAAAATGCTTAAGATTTTCTTAATTGTTACTGCTGCACAAAGAAATATCTGTGTTGTTACTACCATTATAACTGCTATCGGTGCTGTTGAGCAATCTGTTTTCTAAGGCGGTCTGGCAAGATGAGTACTGTCATTCCTGACTTGCTGCTGCCCAGGGCAGTGGGTGACTGTAACAACATCTTTTATTGTTCCAGGTTCCAAAAGGCAAGACTCATACTTGCAAAGTGTGAGAAAAATCATGTTTTGTCTTTGCTTTATTGAACAACTGTCATGATGTCAATGGGAGTTGTTCATCAGCAGTACTTCAGAGCCCTAATTGCAAAACTACTCTGTCCCCTAGCAAGGACAGGGCATGCATGGGACTGGCAGGCAAAGACTGTCTGAGAGTGTGAAGGTAGTGGCTAAATCAACCTTTTTGCATTATTAGTCAAAATATCTGCCTTCAGGTGTAATGGTCTGTTCTGAGCATAGGCCACTGATAAAAGCCTCCTGTTAAACCCTAAAGCATTAGCAGTGAATCTAAGGGTGAGAACAGAGTTCTGCTGCAAGTGGGTAAGCAGAGAGTAGGCTGTGAAGGGAGAGGCTTGCTTTCCTGCTAAAACAAGCCAAATTAAAAGGATAGACTTGAGTTTCAAGCTTGCTTCTGGTGCTGTGATAGTTAAAGTCATGTCTGAAGCTGTCCGAGTAGCAGCCTATGTTGGCCTTGTGCTAAAATCAGTGGAAATAACAGTCTTAAACAATCTTAAACCTAGGTGACAGACTTTTCTACTTTTTCTGCTTTTCTACTGAGAATCTCTCAAAAATCAGCAGTGCAGCGTTTTAATTTTTGGACTCTTGCGACTTTTCTAGTATATGTTTTATATACTAGTAGAATGTTGGCATAAAATTGTTTCTGTTAGACCTCATGGCTCAATATACATAAACACACATATATTCCTTACAGCAGTAAAATTGATTTAAAAGTGTATCTGCGAAGTCAGGTTTTGGGCTGAATGTTTAAAATCTTGGATTTTTCGTAATTTCATTGGAAAAATGACAAAAAGAGCCTGAAGCATTTTCTTCCTGAAAGGAAAAAGTTGATTTACCAGACCTGAGCTGTACGCCATGCTGTGCCAATGACTCACTGGGCACATCTCTGCTACTTGTAGCAGCATAGTTAATGTCTGTAGAAGATCTTCCAGCTTTAGGTCAGAAAGGGTATACCATTACAGGTGTAGTCCCAATCAGGTCAGTGAATCTCCTCCAAGGAGCCAAGTATCATCTCTGTCTGGATATTTGCAGGAACGTGGATTTAGAACGCAGGTCTTAAAGAACTTAATTTGCAGGGTACTGACTGCATTGGCTACACTGCAGGGAGAAAGAACTTGCCACTAGCTTCTACAAAAACTTGCTTCGCCTTCCTGTCTTAAAGCTTCATTTTCACATTTCAGGGCCAGTTGCTGCTGCATCACTGCCATTACTTGTACACACTCCTAACTGCACTCGTCTCAGATTAATTTTATGCCTCAGGATTTTGTAACAGTGAATGTAAGACTAACAGGCAGAAGACTGTTAATCAATCATGGAACTGCAGAAACGAGACAAAAAAAAGAGACATTTATTAAGTCATTTATGCCATTCCAGTGCCAGATGATTGTTTTCTAGAGTACATACTCGAACTCTTTGTCCAGTTACATTTCAAATGGCATCAACCACACAACAATGTGTGAAACACAGCTGTTTCATATTTTCATGGACCTCACTACTCAGAGAGCTTTTTCTCAAAGTCCATCCTGAAAATAATTTGTCCTACTTCAACCATTCTGATTCTTCTTCTCAGATCTAAGGAAAATAATCCCCTTTCTCCTCTTTCCACGTCTCCAGCCTCTGACCTCTGCACTGTAAAATGATTATCAGAAATGGTCTCTCCTGATGTAACTTCTCTCTTGGGTAAACCAGTATTTATAACCCTGGGAGGACCAAACACACATGCAGAGAGGTAACTGCTTTCCTCCTGGCTGTCAGCTACTACTTCTGACCAGCTGTGACAGGAGAAGGTGGACATCAAGTTACAAGAGCAAAGAAATCTTGATGTTAACACTTCAGTGGGAAACTTTTGGTCAGTGCCAGCATGCCAGAATTTTTAGTATAATAGTTACAGTAATACATAGTTCTTTTACTTAAAAGAATGCATGGGACAGTAGTTACTCACAAAAGATGTCTACAAGTATATACATATATATACACATAAATATGTATACAAATTAACATCATGAAGACAAGGGACTTCAGACAGTAAAATGTCAAGAGTTGGACACTGTATAGTGAAGATCTAAGTATGAAACATTCAGGGCAAGAATCATTCACTCCCTCAGAGATAAAACTTGCGGCTTCAACACAAAGAATGGCCTGGGGATATCTGTCCTTTGCAATATTCTGGTGGTTTTGGTCTTCCTTTTTTCTCTGTCACTAGCACTTGACAATTTGTCTTCCTGCTGTGTAGATCCACACCTTGCAGAGCATTGTCACCTGTCAGTCACTGCTTTAAAAAGTGTGACTTAAAACAACAGAAGACCTTAAAGCAGCATATGCAGAGAGTTTCATACATTTATATCTGTGATAAATTTTTCTGGATGAAAGGGAAGAAAAAAAAAGAGAAAAGGAAAGTAAGGAAGCATAAAAAAAGCCTAAATTTTGGTCATCAAAGAATAGACTCCTGGAGAATAAAGGGTTACGTCTTCAAAACGTTTTCTCTTTCTCTTTATATAGGAGCTGAGGGGATGGATGATATTTTACTGCACCGGCAGCTGATGCTCAAAATAATTGTTGGGAAGTGGAATCAGACATTCCCCTCTTGAAAATTAATTTCAGACATCATTAGGCAGACACAGTCATTTCTGACGTTCACTAGGGTGGCAGCCCTTCTCTCAAAATATCAAAACTGCCTGTTCTCTTCTGCAGTTCCCACTATGTCTGCTTTTGAAAACAGTCGAACAGCTTGCTTTGAGTTGGAGCTTTCCCCATACGCTGACTTGCAGACTCTCTCTTTCATCACCTCTCCTGCACAGAGGCTTTGTGCTCCTTCCAACAGCAACTCCTGTGCCACTCCCTCCCAGGAGGAGACTCCCTTCTACTTCTTTCTTAAAATCTTTCTTTCACTTCAGTTTTTCTGAGTAATTTGCCAGCCAATACTCCTATGAAAGGAAAAGCCATAGGCTTCAAATCATGTCTAAACACTGTTGCAGGGTTAATGAATTTTGGGAGCGCTGTAACTGAAGCATTTAGTCCCTCATAGACAATTGCTCCAGCTTTGACCGTTTGCGAAGGAGAGGAGAAAATACATTTGAATGGACCTGAAGTAATAAGGAAATTGTGTCTGCCTTGGATCTCAAATTGTGGATCTCCTACCCACTTAGTGGAGCACTTTCTAATCCATTTCATGGTACCAAAGACAGTTTGTGAGAGGCTTTCAAGGGGTGCTCAGCAGAGCTGGACCATGGAGGGCAGTGAGAAGCCACAGCACCCTGCAACATATCTGAGGGAAGAGAGCATCCAGCCACTGCATCTCACCACACCTGAACTTGGGCTTTGTACCTTGCACAGAGGGGATGCCACGAGGAGGTGATGCTGGCATCCTGTCCCCACCTGACTGTGAGATTGACAGGAGTGGAGACTCTCATTGCCTCCCACAACAGCAGCTTTTCGTGACATACATTCTGGTTTTCACAATAATATTTTTCTTTAGTTTAAGAAAAAAATCTCAGTTTGGCTAATCACAATAGAAAAACTGCTGACCTGAGGGTTTAGTGCAAACCCACATATTTTGTCTGCCTTCTTCATGGTTATACTTTGCACTTCTTTTTTCCATTCTTTCTTTCTTTTTTTTTTTTTATATTACCGATCAGCTGAATTCTGATTCCATAAATCCCTACGTTTACTCACAGCCACACAAGCAGTCCGCTGCATGGAGAATGCAGCCTTAATTGTGCCATTTTTCACTGTAAAACTCTAAAAGTGATCAAAATTTACTCAGAATGATGGGTTTTAAACCACAAAAATAGCTGAATGAGAAGATGAGAAAATAACAACAGCATCAACACATATTATCAAAATAAATATGTTACATTGAAAGGGCAGAATCTGTCAGACTGTAAAGTATGAAATTTGCCTGAGACCTTCGATACAAAGCACAGACTTTTTTCTAGAACATATAAACTGACTAAGAGTACAAATTGATGTAAGTACTTTTCATCTCCACTTTTTTGCCCATGATGTAATTATTTTGGCAGCTAATATGACATTCAGGGTTGCACCTCCATCTTTCTGAGCTTGATACAGCCAACAGATAAGACAAGCCCCCCCAACAATTCAAGCACTAGCTATGAGTCACTGTCTCTGATGAAGATGTGTCACTCTCTGTTATCCTGAGCACAAGAAATCACCAGTTTTCTCAAACTTTTTCACTGGGAATTAATATTTCCTGCTGTGTTGATTCAATTTGTATGTCTTAGGCACTAAACCAAAGAGCTGTTGACTTGTCTATTCTCAGGCACTATATTCTTTGGAGACATAGTTTCACGACAGATGAAGGGGAAGACACTGGATTAGTGGAGTTAAGGAGGAATCAAAACAGTCTCTGAGACACACAAACACATATACACTTCGCTTTCCTTATTCTCACACGAGTCTCAAAACATTTCTTGAGGAAGGCAGAAGACTCACTCGATGTACTAACTCTTTCCATGGCAGTAGACTCATTCCCTTTGGATCAGAACATATTGATTAAAAATCTATACATTAATTTTAATATATTTAAATATTTTACAGTAGGTTTTGGATTATTATTCTTTTCCATTCTTTTCTATGTACCAGAGTTATATTCCCTGAATCATTTAAAAACAGAACTTGTTCTAAGGACTTACAAAGCAGATTCCCAGACAGCAGCAAACCCAAGCATCAGATAGACCATGTGTATCTGTATAAATTTAGGGGGCCGGTTAGCTCAGTCAGTTGAGCGTGGCGCTAACAATGCTAAGGTCGCGGGTTCGATTCCCGTTCGATCCCCATATGTTGCGTGATGTAGTCAAAAGGTGATGTCCATGGAGGCAGGGAGGCTGGATTAACATGATCTGTGAGGTCCCTTCCAGCTTAGGCCATTCTATGATTCTATGAATATTGCCTCTGCTTTCTTCTAGCTGAGAAATGAATGATGAAGGGCTATTTACTGTAAAGTTTATGTGCAATTAGACAGGGTGGAGGAAGAAATTGTTTGCTGCTTTTCCCAAACTGTGTTAATGCTAGTTCTGAAGAGCTTACGTTGTCTCTGAAATGGAAACTGATACTTACATGTTCATTCAAAATAGGGACTTCAGAAAATGGGAAGAGATGATCTGAACTAATGTTAGAAAAAGCAGATATTATGGGAATAACATTAAAGAAATAAATAACTAAGCCTGAAGTTACCAATACAGATTTGAAGCATAACAAGTATAAGCCAGGATGCCCCAGTGCTGATCTTTTCCACTGCCTCTCTACTGAAAGACAGATGGAAAACACTCACAGCACTGATGCAATGCAAAGCATGTGGATCCTCTCAAGCTTTACTATGTCTTGTTTGGTGTTAGAAGTTGTGGAGACAGCAGGGCAGCAATTGTCATGACCTCAAGGAGTCAGGCACAATTTCACTTCCAGCTTCTGGAAACCTTCCAGACCTTTAAGAGTTGCTGCAAATTCTTCATACCTGCAGGCACCTCTGGTCCTGGCTATGCCTGTGGAACAGGCTCCTTGCTTTGTGCCATCTGGATGTCTTGAAGAGTGGTGTGTTTGAAATGCATAGTGTCTCCAGACACCTCCCAGGTTATATACCCCTAACCTGCTTTCCTTTTTCCTGCACATTGCGTGCTCCTAAGGGCTTTCATCCTGCAAACAGTGATGTGTAGGGAGACTATCCTGACAAAGGTAGCAGCTGGACTTTTGAATTAATCAGATTCCTTAAAAACACATCTCTGACCTTGCCTTTTAGTATCATCAGTTGGAAGGGCCTCCAGTGGCATCAGTGAAATTACCATAAAATTACAAATGGCATGAAAATAGGAGACAGGAAAATGCATTCCCTATTTTCCACAGAAAGTCCCCGTTTTCCATAGAAGGCATCCAGTGGAATCATCAGGCAGTTTGCTGAAATCAAGAGCTTTTTCACTTAAAACACAGTGCAGTTATAGAGTTCACTGCACTGGGATGATGATGCAGAGCCCCCAAACATACAGAGATTTAAGAAGGGATTAGATCATTGAGGAGAGGTCTATTTGTGGCTATTAAACCCTGTCGTTGACTACAATTCCTTAAATTAACCTTAAATTCAAAGGCTGCAGCAGCAGAAATACCACATTATCTGCCTTATTCTCATCCTAGGCCTCTGCTTTTGCTCGCTATTATCCCAGAGTGAGCTAAGAAGGTCTGAAAGGATTTTCATGCTCATTCAGGAAGGCAGGTTTTGTGTTCTTACTCTGGATTTACTACTCTGTCACTGAGGCTGGAACCTGGCCCATGGTATGTGGTCATTTTTCACTCTGTTCATTTAGCTCTTGTGCTACACTTCAGGCTGTGGGGGCAGGAGAAGACAAACAGCACAGCGAACTCTGTCTGCCTGTTTGTCTGTTGAACTCATTTACACTAATTGCTTCAATTTACTGACTGATTTCTTTTTAATTTGTAAAATATGCCTATCCCTGCCTCCCAATGCTTGCACAATGCTGGGTGAGGGGGAAATGAACCTTACTAAAACTAGTACCATGCTGAGGTAGGTACACCACAAAAACCTCTGCAGAGAAAAGAAACAGGTCCACAGAGGCTTTAAAAAAATGTCCAATTGTCCTTTCTTTGCAGCATGAAAGAAAATGAAACTAGGTTCTGTTAGTGCCAAGAAAAAGGCAAATTTTATCTATAAGACATTAAAAATTAGGATGCCTTGCTTCTGGGCTGAAACATTACAAGTATATTCTAAAACGACATGTATTAATGTGTACATAAATAGACAGAAGGAGTAAGCAGGAAACAGAAAGGGGGCAAGCAGCTGGTGACAGGGAATGATGCTCTCGGACACAAATCTGAAGTTTGGGAGAGGCAGCTTTGTGACAGCTGAAACTCAGGCTATAATCGTACAGAATGGAGAGCCACAAAAAAAAAAAAAAAAGCTGAACCAAAAGCTGGCAGTCTGAGGAGCAAAGATATAATCAGCAAGGCGAGCCAAAGGACAGGTGCTGTCTTAATGTAATGTAATCCCATTGCTCAGGGCAGCAAGACTATCTATATACACAGTAGAGATGCTCTGCATCTCTTTTTAACATACGGCCCACTCTGGATTCCCTTTTTATGATATCATTGCTTTTGTTGAAGCTAAGAAGTCAAATTTTAAAATATTCTAGAAGTAAGAACTACTCACAGATATTAATACTCTGCCATGTCCCTTACAACTTCTAACTACTTTCAATTAATTTCTTAAAGCTTTGTGGAAAAAAATATATACCCAGAAAAGAAAGGCTTCCTCTTTTCCATTTATGCAAAAAATAGAAAGTGCATTATCTGATGAAGACAAAAAGAAAAGAATTCCTTGAAATTAATGCTTGTGATTTATCGCTCATTTGGTAAGGTCCAATGAAAAAAAACATGAAATGGAAGTCAAGAGACCTGACTCTATTAGCAGTTCTCGTTGTTCTTCAGCATATAATTCATACAGGCTTAGTTTAGGAGTCTGCAGTTTCCTCAGAGTATAATGATGATAATAACAATTGTTGTTCTCTGTAAGAACTGTGTGTTTCTCAAATATAAACTTTTTATATATAAACTAAGTATAAATCCAATGCACTGTTCTAGTTATCCTATCAATTACTTTGATTCCTAGGGCTAACTTACTTGAATATAATTTAATGTTCTGTAAGTCTTTCTGATGTTCTTTTCTCTGTTTAAATTAACCTTGTAATTCAAATACCTCAACATTTTCAAAAGAACTTTCCTGTGTTTTTTCCCCCTCTTTCATTCTTTTTCTGTAAGCAATTAAAAATTGTCTCCAGGAACACTGAAATCCCTTATCCGAATGGGTGAATTACACAAGGGTGGGTGGAACCGAAACTTCACCTCCCTTGCTTTTCATGGGAGGTATCTTACTGAGGGGTTCAAAGGCAGTTGGATCAATGAGTATTTATTTTTACATTTGATATATGTCTTTAAAAAAAACCTCACAACCTTTCACGCTTATCAGTAACACAGAGGTAGATTAATAGTGCTGTCTTTTAAATGGCTTGGTCTTGCAGGAGTCATGGTTCATAGAATTCAGAGTTAGGAAACAGAGCAGGTGAAACTTTGTATGCAAAGCTCTGCAAACTGTCTAGGTGTGCCTGCACACACCAGGCTCTACATGGGCCACCACAGGCACAAGCCAGGCTGAAAGGGGCTGCAAAAAACCAGCTATGTGTCAACAGGCTACTGATATATTTTCCTTAAGAAAATATGTGGAGTGGATCCAGCTCTTTGAATGTGTGAGCTACCAACAGCAAATGTGCCTCAGAGACGAGCTTCCACAGACAATGCTAAAAGAACTGAAAGAAGGTAGAAACAGTGCCATTTACCTCTACCCTTGTTCCTCATAACACATCCAGTTCAGGTTAATGCTTTAAGAGCTGACAGTCTGCAGGAGCTAAACAAATGGCAACGTCACACATGGATAGGTCATTAAGTCACATAAACTAGCTTACAGACAAGCCCCAGATGCCATAATGAAAACCAACAACTGGAAGGTGAAGCCATACAGTACAAACTAGAAATAAACCACACCTTTTAAAAATGTGGGTGATATGAATGTGTTTTGACTATCAAGTGAAATGAAGGAGCCTTCACCTCAAGACTTTCTCACATCGTGACTGAGTGCCCTGTTGCGAGCATAGTAAGCAGCATGCCGTGCTCAGCACAGGAGGATTGTAAACAGTTTGATGGCAGTTTAATACAAGGAGTCTGATGAATTGAACCAGTTATTAGACTAAAAATTTGATTAGTAAACACTCAATAGAGTTTAAGTCATTCACAAACAGCCTAGCAGGTGAAAACAAATTACCTAGCAGCATAGAGATGAAGAACATATAGTTAAAATCAGTATATAAATAAAAAAGGGCAAATTTTGTTAAATGTGATTAGACAGAGTATTCCTAGACTATTCTTTAATATTCCTTCCAGTGGAAGAAATTGGAGGAGAAATTTCACAAGTTTCCATCTCCTTATTTCCTGTTACATGTCTTAAAGTAGTCCCGCAGCAACCTGACACCCAATTGCACATTTGTTAGAGAAATCTAGGATATGCAAACGTTTGTGCCAGACCATCTTTAGGGTATGTGGATGTGACTGCAGCTGACTTTCCATCTTTAGCAACAACGCTGCATCAATAATAAAAATTTTGTAAGGATTAAATACTTGGGCAGCCACCCAAGATAATGCTACTTTAGATTCTATACAAAGTTTACTTTCTTTTGTAGGAATTTAAAAAATGAATACATTTAATTTCAGCCTGTATTGCTGAAAACAAAGATGGAGAAGCCAAAGAAATGTCAAAACAGTCCAAGGTGCAATTTCTCAAATACGGGATAACTATGATAGATCTGATGTTGCAAGAATATCCCCACATATGTTAATATAACGTTAATAAAAACTAAAGGAGTTGCTTTTGTGGTTTTCAAGCTTTTTTGAAATACAGAAATTGCAGGTCCACGTGAGCTAATGCAGTAATGTAATTTAAAAAAGATCAGCTGAAAAGTTTAAAAGAGCCTTAACATGAGAGAATAATATATGTACAACGGAGAGATCCTTGTGCAATCCTGACATAACAGACCCTCGGAAACAACACCTCGAGCTGTGACCTGTACTGAAGGATTGTAATGAACATCATGAACACATCTGGTGAGTTCTGAGGCACATAAACAGTCTGAAGATCAAAACAACCATCCAGTCTGCTGTTTTCCAGTGCTTTAGGATCTCGTATTCCTGAAGTGACTCCGTTCTTAGCCTGAAAAATTCACAGGTGCTTGAGTCACCTGCACTTACTTAGAAGTAGGGGGAGATACGCATTAGTCTCTCATGCAGGAGTGCCACTGCCATCCAGACTAATCAAGGAGTGAGCTAACCCTGTCAGTTGCTAGAGGAGAAGATGTGGTGATGGTGACTCACTCCGAGCAGATGGTCCCAGGAACTCTGAGCAGCTTCCTTGCTCCCTGGGGGATTGACATCTGACTTAGACAGATCACCTTGAGGGGTTAATGCAGTCAGTGAAAAGAGGGAGGTACCTAAGTTATGTGTGTCTTCAGCGTGCTTATCTCATTCTACTGAATTTATTGAAAACTTAGGCACTTACTTGAGACGGATTAGTTTGTCAGCAACCAAAATTAGATACTGGATTCCTACCTTAGTAAATGTCCTACTGGTCAAAAAGAAAGCTGTCGTTCCTCCCCTTCCCCCTAGAAACTAACTTTTTTAGATGTAGTTTTTATCTGCTTTCCCTCATGCAGACATTTCTGTCCACTGTGAGACTTAGATTAACAAAGACGGCTGCTGCTCCGACAAAGTCACAAAAAAATAAAACCACATACAGACTGAATTCAGGGCAAGCAAATGTAGTCCTTTAATTGCTTGTTTGTTCCTTCCCAACCAGCTGTACCACCTCTACACAGACTATTAGTTAAGCTATAAATGTTAGCATTGCATTGTCAGCTTCTGCCTAAATTGGGTAGTGTGAGCTGCAACTTGGTAGTGGACGCTCCAGTATACATGAGGTCAAATTCGCCTACATGAATAGTTTCTGATCTAATTATCTGGATTTCTTTAAGAGTCAACAGAAAAAAACAGGCACTTGCAGGCCTTCATTTGTTTCTCCCTAGCGGAGATATCAAAATAGGTCATATGACTCATTCTTTAAGAGAATCTGTTTTCCTCTGTTGAGTCTAAAGTCACTAGTTCCAGTGTAGACACCTAGACTGTAGATGGTGAGAGTCAGAGGAGATGGATTGCATGAACCATGCTCTATTTAGCCACAGTCAGCAGATTTTTAGAGGCATTTGTCTTCCAGAATTGGGTATGAACCTAATTTCAGCAATACTTTCTTCCTACCAAATGGTAAACTGCATCTCAGAATCCTTATTTCTTTTAAAATCTCTCTCTTGTCCGAGCACAGAGGAGCGTGAAACAGGGTGAGTTAGGAAGCCTGTGATCATCAGTTACATTTATCCTGGATGTGACTTTGAGTATGAGTTTGAGTTTGGAGCTGCCAGCCCTTGCCATTTGTTGTCTTTTGTAGTGTTCAAGAGACTGGGCAGGGGACGCACCTTGGGAAAACTGAGATTTCCTGTTCTGCAGTGTATCTGCTTCAAGACGTACTAAGCTGTAAGGTGTACTCTGACCTTTATCCAGAAGACCTCAGGTGTCTCTTCTGTTCTTGCAAAATTAGTGGACAGACAATTCAAACAATTCAGCAACATTTCTTGCTGTGAGAGGGTGGGAGATCCCTGCAGTCTGAGTAGATGCTTAGTGTAAGGCAACAACAATTCTGAACTCAGGTACCTCCTCAGACCAGAGAGAGCAGTTAAACCTAGTCATAATGCCTCCAGCTAAATGTTTTTGTGGGCCGAACAGCAGAGGAAGACTACTGTGCTACTCAGTAAGGGGGATCCTGTGCAAGAGAATGCTTGCTTACTCTCTGCTCCTAAGTATGTAAACACCCTAAATATAGTCTCCTCAACAGCAGCTGTAGCATTGCTACAATTAGATTACTACAGGTAGCTGCTGCTCTGATCTACTTCCCATATGAACTATATATAAACCGCACAGTATCTTCTTGGACTCTGAGGCACAGTGTGAGACTCGAAATATTTTCATTAGCCCTTTTCTCATGGATTTCTTTGAGAAGCATCACTACTTGGACAAGTCCTAATGTGATCCCCTTAGGTTTCTGTGCCATTTTCATCACGCTGTTTGTTATGGTGCATTTGAGAAGCATATTGAAACATGTTAAGTAGCATTTACTAATTTTCTTTAGTTTCTTTTATTTTACTAATCTAATCACTATTGAACAGTATCTACTCAGTACTAAACGGCAAGGTCAAGAAATACTGTGTGCCTGTAAAGCTGCTGTTCTGACAGCTACTCCATAGGACGCAAAGAGAGAAAGTTTCTTGTTGCTCCTTACAGAACTCCCTAGAGCATCTGCTCAGGTCTAAAAGTGAAAGATTTCAAATGCTGCCCTAGTATAAAACAATGTGACTGTGAGGTTCTATATTCATTCTCTTTTCATTGCGAAATGTAACCAAAGTTTTTATTTTTCCTCCTGACTGTTTGACATCTTGCTAAATTGCTGTCCAAGGGCAAATTCTTTTTGTCATCCAGATCTGTAAGGTTGCTAAGCACTCACAAGGATAAAGATACAGTCTGATTACTCAATACCTGTTTTACAAAGTCTGCTGCTGAAAACAATATTGCGTCACACAGACTAATTTTGCAACACAGGGTGGATACCTAAAATCCCAAATTAAACAAGTTTCAGCCATAGGTGTGTATTTTGGAATCATTCAGTTGTAGAGAAATGGAAAACTTCAGAACGTTCAACATAAAAAGAGGAGAGGTCAATTAAGGCTATATGAAGACCAGCAAAATGTTAGATCATTTGAGTGGGACAAGGAATATTTTAAATGCATCCAGTTTCCTGAAAAGTTTGGATAAGGTAACGTCTCCCGCTTTAGGGCATATCCACACCCCTGAAGCCATCAGAGTAATTCAAGAACTTACATTCCAGTCAAAGCGCATTTTTAGATGTTGCCAATGGATTTTAGACAAACCTGTCGACCAGTATAGCATGAGCAAAACCTTACCACAAGGTTAAGAGAGTTTTAAAGAGTACTGCTTATCAGTTTTTTGTGTCTTAGGCATTGCTGCAGCTTGTGCACTCATGTTACGTATGCAAATGTGGCGTTCAGTTGGAAAATTGAGTCTAAGTACCTGAGAAGTCTGTGAATATGAAAATTGGGGAAGTGAATATTCAGAATGCAGCAAAGTGGTATAGAATCAACAAAGAGGTTTGGTTCAATTCATGAAAAACCAAGACATAAATATGACAAGTCAGATGTATAAATTATGTTAGAGGGAGACTAACTTTATATAATTGGCACTTGGATGTTCAAACTTTCACTAATCTTGGCAGTCATCCATGTAATAAGTTCTGTTTTCATAATGTTCCTCAAGAAAGCAAACTGAATAAATACTTTGTAATGATTTGTGCATATAGTCAGGTAGGTAGGCAGGCTTTAAACGTTAAATTTTAGATTAAACAGCCTTCTTTTTTCCTGATCAGAAGTGCCATGAATTCAGGTGAATAGGAAAGAGTCTATGAATCAAATCTCACATCCCTGGAAATATGGCAGTTATAAAGTTTAGGATTATGATTCACAGAATGACTATTACTATCCTGAAAACACATTCTTGTAATGTTGACTGTAAATTCAAAAGGAAAGAGTAAGGAAACGATCTTGTCTGTGATTCTCAGTTGGGAAGCTAACATCTTTTGGGCATTTAACTTTGGTTGGGAACAGGCAAATTATGATTTGAAAACAAAAGGTTTGGAATTTAGTGCAGAGTTACTAGTTACTTGTAATGGATCTGTCCATTGGGAATAAAGATACTCACTCCAAAAAAGGGCAGTAAAAATTCTCTGAATCAATTAATTGAGTTTGCTGCAGATATGCTTGCTTTTGATTCCAGTGTTTTTTCCTGTGATAGAGCTTTAGTATCGTACTCTCCAAAACAACTATAAAATTCATGATTGAAATTTTTCAGGGAATAGCTATTAACATCTGGACATTAAGAAGAAATTCTTCACAGAAAGAGTGGTCAGAAACTGGAACAGACTGCCTAGGGAGGTGGTTGAGTCACCATCCCTGGATGTGTTCAAGCGTCGTTTAGATGTGGTGTTGGGTGGTATGGTTTAGGGCTGAACTTGTAGTGTAGGGTTAATGGTTGGATGATCCCAAAGGTCTTTCTCAACTTGAATTGTTCTATGATTCTAAATTACTTCCAATAGAATCCCAGTTGTAAAGGCTGCAGTCATGAAATCAGGAAGCAGGAAAAAAATGCTACCTGACTTTTTTACAAGTCTATTTTTCCATTTTTATTACCTGCAGAGGGGAGAAAAAGAGATTTTTTTTTTTTAAAAAAAAGTTGATGCATATGGTAACACTTTTGTGTGAAAGGATGAGAATAGTCACCAAATATGAAAAAAAACCAAAACAACCTGAACCCAAACTCCGATAAAACATTGTTAAAATGACTCCCACAACAAGAAAGAGAAGAGCAGCCTGAATTACTGGTAAGATATCTAGTGAAACATCACACTAAAAGTTTGCAAAATGCTTAGAGGATAAAACACGTATCACTGCAGAGTGATCAGGCACAATCTGAAGGAAAAAGAAGAGGAGAGAACTCATCATGATTTAACAGTTAATTTAGCACTGGGGTAGATTTTAAATCGAGCTACTGGAAATATGTTATGAAGAAAGTAGAAAATGTTGGTGCCACCTATTGGTGAGAAATGAGATTTGGAAAGTATTCCAGCTAATTTGCATAAATCCAAAGAAGAGGGAAAATAAATGGGTCACGGTTTACTTAAGGAGTTTTGAATGCAGTGTCTAGATTGAACTCTTTATTTTGACTTCCATTCTGCTGACTCTTATGTTCACATTTAACAATAAATTATAAATTATCTGTGCCTGCAGTTAAGAAGAGGTTGGAGAAGTTAGGTTGTATTTTGCTTCAGTTTATTTGCAGTAAAAGTTAATTGAAACATCCTGCCCACTAGGAAACGTTGAACAGGAAAATGTTAGTAGATTCAAAATATGCATCTTCGCCAACCAAATTTCACCGGATAGTACATTCCCTGCAGGAATCCCGGAGGTGGTATGTTTGGCATAGTGTGTTGACACTGTTGCTATTCAGCGCTCTGAAAAGAGGATTCTGTTTGACACTGCACACCTCATTTACCATGTATCCTGGTGAGATATACTGATTCAGAGCAAAAGCAATCCTTCTTGCTACATGGAAGTGACCTTTATTACGTTATGGCAATGCACCAAGTTCTGCTTTAGTTAACCGCAGTTCCTGCCTCAGTCTGTTATTTAATAGCCCTGGAGTTGCAGGGGACACATTCAAGACACATACCACTGTTCCTTGATGTTTTCTGTTGAAGTCTGTTTCTGCAGATGCTAAAGACAGGAGTGCTTTGGTATACTGAGATCTTGACTGTAGCTGTGGTTGAAGACACTATTTATACACAGGGAGTCAAACATCTGCTGCCACTGCTAAAAGAAGGCTGGCTTGTAGCACCTTGTAATGACTGACTAGCAGTACTGTGAATCATCAAGGAAAACTGAGACCATACACAAGATGTCGGTGCAGCAGATCAAAATTTTTAACATATACGTCCAATCATCTCCTAACATCTGCTTCTTTCATCAGCATATCTGCAGTCCAAACATTAGCACACATGAATAAAAGTTTCTTTGTCAAGAATTAGCCAAACTGGAAGGTAACAGAGATCTTTAGGTAGTCATCGACAGATTTAATCTCAGGGTTATTTTGCAGACATAGCTCGCGACAGTAAGATAGTAAGAATTATATACGTCCAATCATCTCCTAACATCTGCTTCTTTCATCAGCATATCTGCAGTCCAAACATTAGCACACATGAATAAAAGTTTCTTTGTCAAGAATTAGCCAAACTGGAAGGTAACAGAGATCTTTAGGTAGTCATCGACAGATTTAATCTCAGGGTTATTTTGCAGACATAGCTCGTGACAGTAAGATAGTAAGAATTTTGCGGCCAAGAAGGCCAATGGTATCCTGGGATGCATTAAGAATAGTGTGGCCAATAGGTCAAGGAAGGTCATCCTGCCCTTCTATTCTGCCCTAGTGAGGTCATATCCGGAATACTGTGTCCAGTTCTGGGCTCCCCAGTTCAAGAGAGACAGGGAACTACTGGAGAGAGTCCAGTGGAGGGCAACAAAGATGATTTGGGGACTGGAGCATCTCTTCTGAGGAAAGGTTGAGAGAGCTGGGACTATTTAACTTGGAAAATACTAAGTGGAGACCTTATCACTGTCTATAAATATCTAAAAGGTGGATGTAAGGAGGATGGAGCCAGACTCTTTTACATAGTGCCCAGTGACAAGACAAGGGGCAATGGGCACAATCTGGAACACAGGAAGTTCCATCTAAACATGAGGAAAAACTTCTTTACTGTGAGGGTGACAAAGCACTGGAACAGACTGCCCAGAGGAGTGGTGTAGTCTCCTCCAGATACTTTCAACATTCACCTAGATGCAATCCTGTATGATATGCTCTAGGCAATTCTGCTTTAGCAGGGGAGGGTGGATTAGACGTTCTCTAGAGGTCCCTTCCAACTCTGACCGTTCTGTGATTCCGTGATTTTGTGAATTCTTGCAGGTCACCTTTGTTGCTGGCAGCTACATATATTATGCATGTATAAATCCTGTTCGAACATAGCTGAATGAAATACTAGAATGAGACTGGAGCGGAAGAAGGGCTTACTGTAAAAGCAATAAGATTTAACTGTTTCCCCTGTAAAACACGCTGTCACTTGCTGTGCTGTTGCTCACCTTTGTACTAGCAAACACTTCTTCATTCTTTGTCCTGCCTTAGACTGAGACCAAGACTGTCTCTCACGTCCTATAAACACATATCCTTATGTAATATCACTGCTTTGCACATGAAAGTTCTAGGTACGACTGTTATTAAAATCTTACGGGTAATATGCAGGAGATTACATTATATAGCTAAATCTGAATCTCTCCATATGTTACTAATTTCCAGTTAGAAGTGATCATCTTGAAAAAATTTTGCACTTTAACAAAATATTTATATTAAGCCAAATAAAAAGGACTTGATATTGACATCTGAAAAGGTGTATGTCATTTCCAGGGTGTAAAATAATCCTTGTTACAGAGGCATGGTCACTGGCACTGATGCTCCCATTGTGGGTTACCTGCAGCTGCAGCACTGACCAGTAAAAGGAGTTGATTCTGCAAGGACGGTGATTGATGAGTAAAGAAAATACAATGTGTGCAGGCAGCCAGCTAGAGAAAAATCTTTTGGAAGGAAAATTAAAATTGCATGTTCAAAAATGCCATTGCTTAGCAGTAGGCTAGAGGGTCAGTCAAATTCTAAGAGCTATCAGTTTCTTTGTTCCTCTTCCTCACACCTGCTTCATGCTGAGATATCTGCTGAGAGACAGCTCAGACAGCAAACAGAGCAGTGAACAAGGAACCCAGATAGCTTGGAAAAGCAAATGGAGGAGCAAGCAGCCAGAGCCAGTTCACACATATCAGTCAGACCCTGGTTGCCTAAGGCAGCAAAATGTTTAGTGGCTGTTTGTTGTGCAAGTGACTGTGGGCTGTGAGGAGCATTCATTTCACAGATTGCCCATAAGGCAGCGAAAACTCAGCAACTGTGACAGTGCAAGTAATGGGGAAATGTGTTGGATCTTCGTTTACCAAAGAAGCAGATCAAGGCGTGGGTTTTCTATACGACAGCTATACGTTGCTCCACAAAGGAGCTCAGGGAGAGATCTAGCACTGGAGTTATCCTTATCCTGGCAGCTGGTGTGGATACAGAGTTCCCAGTGGCACAAAGTCAGAAGGGAGCAAAACTGCAAACGTAAACACTGCTGCTCTCTTTCCTCTCCCAGGAGCCAACAAAACACCAACCAGCCTGCACTGTGAAATGTGAAGTAGCCCTCCCAGAGGCAGTGTTGAGGAAGAACTTCTTCTGTGTCAGCCCAGTATATAAGAAGGCAGAGGAGTTGCTGCAGAGCAAGGTGAGATTAGGCTGAACATCTAACCTTCTGCGTACATGTTTTTATTTGTGCTGTGCCTGGATTGCCATAGAGGAAACACTGAAGCACAGCCTGCACCTGCTGGAAGGATGCCCCAGTGCTCTGATCCAGATGGTTGCCAAGAAAACAGCCGGGAAGCTGAGCGATACTGAGGGAGTGGGAGGTCACTGCCTTTCTTATTCCCACAGAATTTCATTGCGGTGCATTATGCCAAAGTTCATCCTGGCTAAGGACAATTTTATTTATTTTTTTTCTCCCTGAACTTTGACATTCTACATAGTAGTGAAATTTGCTTCCCAGTCAGCTCAAAATGACAACATTAGTGATTCAGTCAAGTTCTCACAGAAAATCTGTAGCAATTTCGGAATGAAACCTGTAACTCTCCCTCTCAAGTTATATTTTTTCCTGTATCTCTCCCTCCCAATTTATAGTGTTTCTTAATTCTCTGGCATCTCTCAGCTGCATAGTGAAGAAAGAAAACAGTAGGTAAACCCACTCATCCATATCTAGTGGAAGATTTCTCCCTATACTCAAAGCTTTCCCATTCTTTTACAGACATGAATCACCTAATACTGTTTTCACTGCATTCCTCAGAGGACTCTATTTAGTGTAACAAAGCTCACTATTAGGAAAAGTTTGCTCCTAAATTTTCTTTGGCTTACTTTCATCTCATTGTTTTATTACAACCTACTGATCCATGGTAAACTGCCTTCGCCTCCTTGCTATTTACCTACTACCTGATGGTACCTTTTAAGCTTGTACTCATCCAACTTTCTTTTAGTTATTCCCTCTTATTTCTACCTCTCACAGGCATTTCTGCTCTATAGAGGTTGAAACTTCTCTGGATTTCAGGGAGCTGTAATTTCAAAAACTGCAGACCAATGAGTGCACCTGCACACACTGTGGTGGAAATCATGAGTACACATGACACTATACACAAAGAGTGAATCATAACAATGAATAATACCACGAGCACTCAGAAAAACGCCATGTACTTCTGATTGTGAAACAAGTTCAATGAAATTACAAAAAAAAAAAAAAGCCTAAGAGGAGAACTTTGGCTTTAGAGCAGAATAAAATTACATACTTGTGAATAAATCTGGGGTAATTTACACAAGAGCATTGAGACTATTGCAGTGACTTAATCCTCTTCCTTTCCCTCTTGGAGAAATGTTTAGACCTCAGTGAAACTTGCTTAACCTATTTCTTTTACATCCAATCTACACTAGGTATGCCCAAATGAGCAAGGCACAGGGCATTTTATTTTACTAAATCTTTCCCATTCTACTATATATATGTTGAAATCCTCTGTCCTGTTTACTAGTCTTAAAAGCTTTGTTAGGAAGCTCTTGACTGGTCTTCCCACAATTCATTGGTTTCACTTCACTGATACATTATTAATAATTTCTTTAGGTGTCAGCACCAAGATAATCTTCTGAGAGAAAGATAATCATTCTAAAGAAAATAAGAACCAGTCTCACATAGGTTAAGCACCTATCAAAATCAAACAGCGGATTCCTGCTCAATCCTGTTCCATCTCAAGGGTGGATACAGACAAGGGGTGGGCACATCGGAGGTGCCTATTTTTCACCATCAATAACAGAGGAAGTCTAGAAAATTAGATTCTTCAGTTAAGTAAGTAGAAGGGAAGTAGGATGAGGTTTAGATGTTCAAAGTCATGCAGGAAACATATGGACAGAGAAGGAAACTCTGCTCAAAAAACCTCACCATGGAATCAGCCTTCTTCTACTGAGTTTACTGGAATTTTGATGACTTATACTTAGCATATTTGTTAATGGATATGCTGTCATTCCTTATTTACATACAGAAATCTAACACAATTTCTGTCCCCAAGAGTTTGGAATGAAATGTAAAAAGGAAACCCAAATCCTCAAACTACCTGCAGTGTAAGGAGAGAGCATGCTGTAGAAGACAAAGTCTAGGTATATGATTTGCAAAAATGAAAATGCCCTCTGAAATAATTTCCAGATTGTTCTCGCTACTGCTTATAAACAGGAAAGGTATACAGTGTTAAAATAATGACTCACTTGAATTGTTTATTAGATCCTGGAAACAAATCAGTTCCTTTTAAAGTAGGCAAATTCATGTGGAATGATTCACTGTGATTGTTCTCTGATATAAACTATGTTCCACTGGGTGGCCAGTATGATCTATTAGGTTTTACAGTATTCATAATGCTATTTACTACCTGTAAAGTTATTTTTTCCTAGGTATTAAAAAAAAAATTGTAAAGTATTAATTACTGTCTTGAAACTGAAGGACAAACTAGTTAAAGAATTTACCCTGATCCCACAGCTATTCCTCAGGAAAGAGGACTCACCCTTACCAGATGAATGTCAAGTCTTTTGGTTGGTGTCACCCTCTTTGCAACATAGCTATTGCGAATTAAAATTTAAATGTTTAATTTAAAATACATTATTTTGGCACAGTGGAATCTTATTAGACATAGTAGATGCAAACAAGAAACTGAGTAGGGAAAATATTCTTCCTTATGTATCAGTAATCAGTCTGTGAAGATATTCTGAGAAACACAGAGGAAGCTGACAATAATATCTTTGCTACAGATCCAGCTGTCCTTCTACATTTATTACTCTGGCACTGAAGTCAATGGGAAAACTGCCAGAATAAGAAAGGAGCTAGGACTGCAGGATTTGGTCCTTCTGAGTAAGTGTAATAATTTTCTTCCATCTGCTACTGATCAGAACTGTGGACTCTGTGAGCAAAGGCTGAAGGGGAGGGGGGATCTGTCAGAGGTAATAGGCAACAGACATGTTTTTGATGGCAAGGGAAGGAGCTGTGCCCTTCATTTAAATTACCTGTATGTGTTTATGAGGTTATAATATTCTACCCGTATAACATCCTTAATAATTCCTTGGGGTAATTCACAAGAATGGCAGAAGTGAATCACAAAGCTCTTGTAATCGTCAACAGACTTCAGGAGACTGATGGAATCCTGAGACTGCTCTGCGAGGGTTTATGTCATGAAGCACTACCAGGAAACGTTCCAAGGCCAGTGGGCATCTTAGTACATTGGGTTTTTGCAGCATCACACAGTCAATGGGAAATCTAAAAGGCATTTATAAAGGATAGGGAAGGCTGGAAGCCACAATTAAAAAAAAAATCCCATCCCAATTGGTTTAAAAGTATGTAGGATCCATTCAGAAATAAAAGCTGATGAAGAAACATTAATACAGGCTCCAGAATTATGAGCTGAGATGAATCGGAGAATTTCTGGCCTGCAGACTGCTGTTATTAAGAATTATTGCTCATTGTAAAGAGCCAAAAAATGTGTTCAAATCTGTATGAGTTACAATAGAGACAATCCCTAATGGAGGATTTTTCAGTCTGGGATGCTGGTCCTACATACCGCTCTTAACAGCCTGCTGTGTCTATTCAAAGGCTGGTTAACTCTCACAGAGCACAGAAGTCCATCCACAGCAAGACTATCAACACAAGAACATTGGTAACAGACATGGCAAAAACACAGGTCCTGGGGGGACACTTGATGGCCCAAGGAATCTCTGTGTCAAAGACAGATGAAAGGCACTGCTGGAAGGTGACTTTGGTATTAAACTGGCTGAATTACTTCTTGGAAGATCCTCTCACTTCCTGGTGACTGCAGAGGCACCTGGGCAAGAGCACATCTCAACATCGATGTAGCTGTGCCTGGTATTAGAAGAGATGGGTTTTCTTTTCATGGCCTTGATAAGGTTAACATTAAATGGTTGTTATCAGCCAACATAAGTTTAATGCAGTCTCTTTTGCTTGAAAAATTGAATAAGCATGATAGATACTCTGTAAAGATCCTATGACAAACGTATCATCCAGCGACAAACACAAAACCAGTGTCATTGAAAACATTGTGGGACCTCCTCGTTCTGCACACGGTTCACAGGAAGAGCAGAGAGACTTCAGCCTTCAGGGAAAACTTGGAAGAATAACAGAGCAATAATAAAATGCAAGGCTTTGTTTTCAGTTTGCATGGGGCCCCAGTAGGAAAGTTGAAAACCTGCTGAAAGAGCGTCTCATGAAGCATTATTAATAAGTTATGCATTGAGTCACTGACTACAGCAGCTCCTGAGAAGAATTCCTAAAATAAAAATGCATTTGTTATTATGTCCCTGCTCATGCTTCATGCATTCTGGTCCTTAGATTTTTTGGTTTGAACATATTTTATTTAGATTACATAAAAGCATTAGTTCTTTGTTTTATAAATGGATTAAAAGTTTGCACACAAATATATATATGCATGTATGGAGTTGACTTGAGAGATAATTCATTGACGCTGAAAGAATTTGTTTTCTGTACCTCCTACAGTCAGCTTATTTATAACTCATATTTGTGTACCTAGGTTATGTGAGCATAGTGCTTTGCCAAAAAATTAGTATTCAGTCTTTTCAGTCCGTCATATGTAAGCTGCTTTTGAGAGTGAAAGCTCCCAGTTTTAGAAGAAAATTGCACAAATCCAGTGGCTTGCATTACCATCTGCTCAATCATCTTTTCTGGATTGTAAAGTGGAAAATGTCGGATTTATAGAATCCACATGCAAAGATTCATATTTAATTCTGCCAAGATTTGCTGCCACAGCACCCTCAAAACAGATATGCAAGCCACACAAAACTCAGTCACTCTCCTGGTATTTCTGACAAGGATATATAATCAGGAAAGTGCATCTTTTATTATAAAGTCTCCTGATAACTTAAAGTCATTAAAGTGATCTCTTATTTCCCAGTGGGTCAGTCCTGTTGAGATGGATTGTCTCACCTTCATAGAGATCTGACATAAGCACTGTTTGGAATACAAGGGACACAGGCAAGTTTAGAGTACGCAGGTCAAATTTCTGCAGTAATTTGGAAATTTGGTCCAAAGACTGCTCCAGATGTTCCTATTCACTACTCTATTCACTATTTCTGCACCAAAGTAATTGAAACAATGAATATTTGCCTTGGATCGCTGCAAATATCATGTTGGTTTTGTATTGTGATGAGTTAAGGATACAGTATAAGGATCCAGAATGAAGAACAAAGAAAAAACATTGTAAAGAAACAAAGCAATAAAACATATCCAGCCATGTCACATAACACAGCATTGTTTCCTTTCCCTATTTTTCAGCAGTGTCTCAACTTAGGAAAGAGACATACTGTACTAGAGTATTAAGACAATTCCTGTTTAGGAGAGCTCAAAACATGCAGCCAAAAGACACATAAAGAGGTTGCACACAGTCACTCAACAAGTGGCAGATCCAAGATCACAACTGTTTGGGGTTTGGCTGTTTTTTTTTCTGAGGTCAGATCCTGTCTGCTGTTAACAACACCTTTTCTAGCAGAGGAGGAAGGAATCTGAAGCATCACTTGGTTATTAAAAGATCTCTGGCTGGAACTTAGCTTGGCTGATGGAAACCAGCCTTTTCGAATATTCATGCTGTCTTTAGGAGTAGTTTCACACAAGGAGAGGAGGGGAGATTTCTTGCAGGTTGTCCTCTGCTGCACTTGATTTCAAAAAGAGGCTTTAAGTCCAGCTCTGAAATAAATGTTATTCTACTCAGATGTTGTCAGAAATCACACAACACTTCCTCATCAGCTATGCTGGCAACAGCAGATATGGTGATGTGCACTTGAATTTAAAACTACATATGTTTTAAAAACAAAGAGGAAAATCAGATCATTGAACAGGCTTCACTTCCAGTATTCAAGGCAGACATTTTTTTCCCTTTTCTGCTATAACAATGCAAATTTAAGCCTCTGAAGCTCAGTCTTTCCTTTACATTCACATGATCCACCAAAGCCACAGAAATATTTGTTGTGAATCAGATCAATGGTCATTGTTATTCACTGTTGTACGATAACAGGAACCCGTGTTAGATGTTCCAGAGGAAGGTGCCAGCTTTTCTGAATATGGGATTAGTTTGCATGCTTTATGTCATGAAACTTGACAGTCAAAGTCTTTTATAAATATTTATACTAGTTTGTGTAAATAAGAGTGACATTCTTGTTTTCTACAGTTGTGCAAAGAGTGAGCAAAAACTCTCCTTGGAAAGCCAAATTATAACCTTGCTGTCAAGGGGGCTATTTGGTGTAAGACTGATTTTTTTCTGCATTGTGGTAGGGAGACCAGTTTCCTTGACTTCAGCAGACAGCCATATTCTGCTGCCATTTAAGCATGATAATCTATAACTTCATTTCCAATATCTGCCCTACCTTTGTTCCTATTACTTATCACCACCCTGATTAAGAATTCAAACAAAGACTTAGGCTTTGGTCTATTGTTAGCCTTGCTCTGCTCTCACTTTTACTTATAAAATGTGATAGGATTAGATTAGGATTAGCTGGAGGACCTGACTAAGGATGGGTATCCATGCAAAATGTTCTTTCTGCTAATTGCATAATTGTGCCAGCTACAAACTCGAGAACAGTTTTTAATATGCAACTTTTAGAATGATTACAGCAAAAAAAAAGGAAGGGGATACAGCAGTTATTTGCCCATTTCACAGTTATGTAATTCTTTTCTTTTTGGGGTCATAAGATTTTTGTGTAAGATTTTCTGTTATTGTTACCCACAGGGTGTATTCATGTGACGCAGAATATTTTAACTAAACAGGTAGAGTCTACATTTTTCAGCTATGAAGTGCTAAATCTACCTTTATCCCTCTCACATTTTAGTCATAGTAGCAGGGAAATTTTTGCCTTTTTAGAGGAATTTTTTGCACACTTTTAGATAAAAGTGTTAAGAGAACTGGCAGGACTTTAAAGTGGTAAGTCACGAATGATAGGATGTTGACTTCTAATAGATGGATCCCATTCCATAGTGACAGATGGAGGTCTTGCCACTCATCAAGATTAATTTCAGATTTTTAAATAAAGAAACAAAGCTGATCACGGGATCAACAGGGCTTTTTTATTTAATTTTAGGAGCAACTCTTGAAATGAACCTGGATATTGCCTGATATTTTTAATAATATTCAGAACAACAGAACAACATATCACATTGCATGCCCTGATGCTGGAAAACTTAACTTTTTTTATGTTTGAAAGAAGATCTTAGAAGTTTCAAGAAGATTACATACTGGAATCATAAAACCAGAATTCTACATTTTTAATGAAGTAAAAAAAACGTAAACAAAAATGAAAGGAGGGATTCTTGTACCGCCAGAGTGTCTAGATCTGCTATTTCTGGTAACGGTCCATCATTATTATTAAATAAAAATAAGATTAAAATACACATGAAGTCATCAAGTATTTACAAGCTAAATTAGATTTTCATGGCGATAGGAAAACAAATACAAACAAAGAAAAAGCAGACAACCTCTAAAATTACTTCTAATTATTAAAAGTAGAGAAATAAATATTTCTGGTAGGAAACATTAGGATGAGGTTAGCTCATGTTACGCTGAAATTGAGAAAGATAAATGTGTGCTAGAGACTAAGCCTTAGCACAACCAGGCAGCATACAAAAATGATAGTGCCATAAAAATAGAGCGATTATATTTGTGAAAGACAGCTTGGTAGCACTTAGAATTTTGGCAAGATGAAACTGAAAATAAAAATATCATTCTGACTCTTAAGTTTGCTGATACAATTGAAAAAAGAATATGAAATATGATTTCACTTCTGGAAATCAGAAGTAATATTTTCACGGCAACATGGCTGGAGAACAACTTATGGCAGGCAACTTGGGGACCAGTCTCTTTTGTAACATCTTCTTTAACCTGTCACAAAGCTCAGTCCATCAGTGTTTGATGTATAAAAATGGAATAATTCTTTACAGATATTTTAACTTTTTTAAGGGCTATATATGCAAAACAGGCCTACTCTCAGTTTTGGCACTTAAAAGACAAATACACATGGAATTATCTGACCATATTACTATAGACGCAACTTCTATAGACCAACTGTATTTTCTTGGGTATTGATGTGCAATGCTGCTGCATCTCCTCAGAAAATTTCACCTCTGTGGTGTAACTGGAGACAGTGCTAGAACATTAATCAGTCAGCAGCGTGTCACTTAACAGTATCAGTTCTGGTAAGGAATTTGCTGTTGTGTCAAAGGCTGAGAACTGGGACTCAGCATTGTCATTCAAGTCTGAGCATGCAGAGTGATGCTATTTTTTCTGCCTAAGCAAGTCTGAACTTGCCAGGGATTTAGTCTGTTGACATGATACTGTTAAGAACTGAAAGTTATTCATCTTAAGTTGACCAACTCTTTCCAAACAGGATTCCATGTGTTGGCTTCTGAAATTTAATAGGAAGCAATAATTACTCTTTTGCTTAGATTGTCTGCTTAAAATGGCCTACTTTTTCTTAACACAGTTCTTTATTACTGGTATCACATTATAGCATTATCTGTTTTTTATCCATAGGATATTCTGAATATGTAAAACATTTTGGATCCAATCCAAAATGACCAAGTTACTTGTTGAGTTCCAAATCTTGTCTTGATATATAAGGCTGAGACAGATAAAACTGCAGATCTCTCTTCTGCTGCAAATGATTCAACTTCCCTTTTTCAACTACTTCTAAATTATTAAAATCTGTATATGGAATGTGATTACTCTATTTCTGACAGGGTATACACAATTTGTAGCAGTTGTTACTGTAATTAGATAATTCTTATTAGATTGAACTAATTCAATCACTTGCCATATTTGCACACAAAAACTGTGCCCTTAGATAACCTCAAAACTCTTCCATTAACCTAAAGGCATTGCTGTATGTAGGAAATAAAAGGTTGCCACACAGAGCTTTGCAAAAGGCAAGGTACAGAGCAATATTATTTTTTTAAATTTTATTTACTACTCAACCCAAGCCTAGAACAAGCTTTTTTCTCTTTGAAGCGGATTAAAGCAACTTTATGGTTATTTTAAACAGCAATAGTTACTGGTTTTGCTAATGTGTGTTTAAAACTGGGCTAGCTCCCATACTCTTGTATGACATATGCTAGACATATTCTGTGTCTTGCTTTTGTAAAGAGTTAAGAAAGAGGGAGAGCACATGAGATTTAACTTTCTCAATTGTTGTCTTGTAAGGACTTCTTAACAGAGTGAGGGGAAGATCATGTACTTGCTAAATCTACCAAAGGTGAGGTAAGTTTAAATCCATGAAAAACTACACAGCTGCTTAATAGTGGATCTGAAAATCAATTCCTAGTAATTTGAGCTAGGCTTACAACTAAAATTAATTGCAATAAAATGACATATTCAGCTGCAGAATGGAAATAGCCAACCATTTTGTGCATAGATTTGGGGGAAGTCTGTCAAGTGAACTGAGATAGTTCAGTGCATAACATTTTGTTCACCTCATGTGTTGTTGCAGATGTGCTTTTTGTATTTGGAGTTCTGAAAAAAATGTCTATTTCACTCTATATCTAAACCACATCTAAATAAATGGGAGTGGTCTGAAATAGTTCTCATCTGTCTTGATTCCCACATCTGTGTATAAGTAACTTAAAAACCTTTTTTCAACACTCTGACCAGACTGACATTCTGAAAGATATCTAGAAAAATTCTTTCAGAACAGATTCATATCAGAAATGCTGGACTGGGTATTAAAGATAATACAAAATATTAAAACCTATATGCTATATTTGTTTTGTCTGATTCTGGATTCAGAAAGATTAAGGTATAGAAACAAACACAATGTAGGAACAACTGTTTTTAAAAGCAAGGAACGAGTATAAGTTAGAAATGATGGTAAGAAAACACACTAGTGCAGCATATCACAGCAAGATCTCCAGCTAAAGCAGACATCATCATCACAGATAATCACCTCAGCATGGGCTCTCAAGTACTATGTTGAAGCTAGAAAGCGTAATGTGATTTTTGAATGCATCAGTAGTGATTTCTAGACATTAGGGAAATGACCTTCCCTCTGCAAACTGAGCTTGTAAGACTTTTATCAGAATATTTTAGTAGTAGTGTCTGAAAAAGTCTGGAAATCTTCAGGAAGTTTTCAAAGAGAGTCACAATTTTTTTTTTCAGGGATTTTTGAGGAGCTCAGTCAACTGAGCTACTGAAAGAAAAGGCTGAGAGAAGGAGAAACTTGATCATAGATGTTGCAGAATTATCTGAAAGCAACGGATGATTCTGCAGATAAATTAATAAGAATTTTAGAGCTGGAAGTTTAGGTTAAACAGAGTCATTCTGGAAATCTTGTGGTTCACAGGGGTGAGGGCAGCCTGGAGAAGAGGAGACTCCCCAGAGGGGTGAGAAGATTTCTTTGTAGCTGGGTCCTAGAAGCTGCTTCCAACACACAAGTAGGATGCGAGTTTGGGCCACTGACCTGATTCAGGCTTTAATTCTGATTTTCCGCCAGGGTCTACCCCTAGACTAGTGAGTACCAAAGGACCAGTCTCTCCTCCTCCTTCAGCAATGAAGTTTAAGTGTCTAATCTAAGGTGACATTCAGAAATCATTCATAACCCTAAGCAGAAAAATACTACTTTATTTGGCCGTGTCAGAGAAATATGTCCTATCTTTGCTTCCTGGATAGCTTAGCTGCCTTCTGAGGATGCATTTTAGAGGCATTTAACTTTTGCTAGTGTTTTTGGAATGGCTCCAGTAGGTGAGAAGTATCCTAAATCTAGAGTTACAGTGAACTCTGCAGCTGTGAAGATCTAGCACACATTCCTTAGTTACCACCCAGATATATGGATAAGACTACTTAATACAAGGATCAAGGAAAGAAAATATTCTTTATGTCCATATACTACCAGTACTTCATAGCAACAGTTCTATTTTACCTCCTAAATGTGTGCAGCACCTAACACAGTAAGCCAATAGTCTCAGCTGGAAACAATCCAATAACCTTTTTTATATATATTCATATCTTTAAGATGACAGGCAAATGCATTTTCAAAATATTATTTCTTCAATAGAATATGAAAAATGTGGATATTTAAAGCTGTATTGCAATATTTAGCATGCATTTTGATTTTGACAATAGTAATATATAGTAATGCTGGTTCACCATAGATATGACAAAGTGATTTTCATATTACCTTTGTTAAATGTGATGTACGCACCCACTAACTTTTATTCGAATATGAAATCACACAGATTTCTAGAATAAGATGGATGTAGTCTTTGCAACCATAAATGGCTATGGGAAGCTTACTTTTATATTTCTTCACTTATAGGAAAGCTTATTTTCATATACACATTAATCACATTAGGTACGTGATAATTCATTCTCCAGTGCTAGAATAAATTTTTGGGAGACTTGTGAGCAGACCTTATGCGAAAATGAATCTAAATCAAAGGGTAATCTGAAGGAGAAGGAAAAAAAAACACCCAGAAAACAAACAAAACAAAAACAAACCCCAAACCTCTGCCTCATGTTTTTGACAGGATAGCACCACAGTGAGATTTCTTTCAGTGGTTATTCAGAGCTGACCTGTTGCTGGTTACCACCTGATCTAACACCAATCCTGCTTATTCTACAGGAGACATCTGGGAGCACTGTTGTGCCCTCTGGCAAATTCTGCACTGTGTTATCTAGAGGAGCTTCCAGTGGGACATGGGGCAAAGGCGTCTCCTTACGACTCCCTCACCCCATCCTTCTATAATGCAGTTTAACGTGATGTGTTACCAGACACATAAGGGCAGGACCACACCACCAAACAACACTGCTGCCCAATCTCTTATGAAAACCACTGTCCAATCCAAGCCCTAAGCTACGCATACTAGTCTAATTACATCTCTTATTTGTGTGAGATCTCCTGCTGCCTTCCCTAGGCAGTTTGAAGTTATAAGTAGGTATTTCTATAGCATATAGAAATGAAAGGGATTAAATGAAAGGAATAAAAGTATTGCAGTAACTAATGTGAGACCCTGATAGTGACATTGCAGCCCTATATATATGCTGGCAGGATTACCGGTGTACAATCTGGGGATATAGAAACGGTGTTTGTTTAGAGATACACTCAGGCAAGTTGAATACATCTAACAAGCTAGTCTTGCTGTTGCTTTGGTTTCTTACATACTCTCATTCTTTTCTCCTTTTAAAATATTGTCTTTTTTTATGCTTTCTTTTAGATATAGCTAACTGGAATCATAGAATCATAGAATGGCATAGGCTGGAAGGGACCTTAGAGATCATCTAGTCCAACCTCCCTGTTTTGGGCAGGGACGCCACCTCTCGACTAGACCTGGCAACACATGGGGACCGAGTGGGAATCGAACCCGCGACCTCGGTATCGGTCATTGTTGCCAGCACCGCTAGCTCAAACCACTGAGCTAACCAGCCCCCTAAGTAGAATTAAAAAGAAACCACAATAATATGTGCATAGTAGTATGGGGAAAAATCATATCACCAAATAATTCAGCCAGAGTTCTCATGAGCAAGAGATAAACTAGTTAGATGATGAGAAATCAGTCCTAGAAAGATAAGAATATGCCACTTGAATCCTCCAATTTTCTGTTAACATGTTATGATCTATTCTACTAGCACTTTTTGCCCCTGTGAGGAAGTGCTAGTTAAAATGCTGTTGTAAAAGTGTGTGGTACACATTGTACAGTAATTAAGACGACACATTGCAGCCAGGGAAAGTTTAAAAGACATAATTTAGTTACAGTTGATCTGATGTTATCCTGAAAGAGGCTAAAATAGGCTTTTTACTTACTGCTAGTTCTTTTGTACTAGCAAGTTAAGGTTTTCCATCAATATTCACTGATGCATTTGGTGTTACTGTGTGAAGTTATGAGTAAATTCCAACCCTCAGAGCAACGGCATTCATAAAAAGCACAATAACCCAAACCAGAAGATTTGATAGAGAGAAACAGGAATATGTGTCAGACATTTACTGATCTAAAAGGGCAGAAACAGAATTAACAGTGAGATAAAAGAAAATTAAAATGTTTCCTGCAATGGGCTGGTACCATAACATCAATGATTATAAACAGAACACATTCACAATATTGTTTTGACACTGCTACTTC
Source organism: Apaloderma vittatum (assembly GCF_000703405.1). NCBI lineage: Eukaryota > Metazoa > Chordata > Aves > Trogoniformes > Trogonidae > Apaloderma > Apaloderma vittatum. The sequence goes on along the minus strand of NW_009729047.1, from coordinate 38,667 downwards.
TTCCAAGACCTTCCAATTAATCTCCTGGATCTAGGTCTCTCAAGCAATTATTAGTAAAGCTTCATATACTCATTCCCTTCCAGTATAGGCATTTAGTTAATAATGTAAAACAGAAGCCTAATCACCTGAAGTTTCTCCACTGTCAAAAAGGGTGGTTATTTTCAGACCCTGATTCAGACTGTAAATGGAATCATTGCTTTCTGGAAGCAATTAGTCCTCTCTGTTGATTACAGTACCTAATAGACAAATTAAAATAAAGCCACATGATTCCAGTCCTGAGCTGTGTAAGTCATGGCTCATCAGCTTCTTCTGTGTCATTGCAGCAGTAGTAGATGGAAACCCCAGTCCAGGAAAAACCCTCTAGGTGAAACCAGTTTGCTGCTAATACCTGATATTGGAAGATATATCTGATGCTACTCTCATCAGCTTCTTCTGTGTCATTGCAGCAGCAGCAGATGGAAACCCCAGCCCAGGAAAAACCCTCTAGGTGAAACCAGTTTGCTGCTAATACCTGATATTGGAAGATATATCTGATGCTACTGAGGAATGCTATTAGCCTTTTTTAAGAGTGAGACAAAGAGTAAGATAGCAACAAAACACTGTGATTGTCTTTTGTCCAGCAATTTAATAACATTAATCTGTGGTAGCTCTGGCACATATTTTTTTGAAATAAGTTCAAAGCACTTTATAAAAGACAGTTAATGTTTAATCTATAAATTAAGTAGTTTTTACTGTTAAAACCTATATTAAAGCTACATGAATAGAGACAGGGACTTTCAATCATTTTTGCCTTTTTTCATCCATTCAACAGTTCTCCTTCAGAAGACTTATGAGTTTCCTTTTTCTTATTGATCTATAAGTCCTCTGGGACAGGATGGGCAGTGGTTGATGGAATTACTGTAACATCTGCCTTTCTGCATTGCTGTAAGATGGGGCAATATGATTAGATGGGTCGTTTCTTAACTTAACTGCCACTTTAAACAATCCACTAACGTAATGTGTCAAGCCTCATTTTAAGAGACACTAGAAAGCCATGGAATACCATATTTAAATGTGTCTTTGCAGAAGGTTTTACTATAATTAAAAATCACAGTGAAGAAAAGGAAGGCAATGAGTAAGGAATGAGCATTCCCTCTCAATCAGCCAGACTGATTGATTTATGTCATAATGACAAAACTAAGTAATAAGTGTTTACGTAGCTTTTGTTGTCTTGATACATTCCACATAGGCCTACCTTAAAGCATTCTGTAACCAAGCTAAAACATTGGGGAAACAACCTTGAGAATCAATGAAGCAGAATCAAGGGATAAGTTGGAAGATAGTTTAAAATATTTTTTCCTTTAGAATGCAGGTTCCACCCTTGAGAAATGATTTAATCATCAGAGCCATGAGCCAAATTCGTTCTCTGCTTGTGCACCTGCTAAATGCACTAAGGGCTGAGTTTCTCTCCAAAAACACAGAAGTTGCTTTCTAGGCCAAAATGTAGAGATGAACTTCTCTAGCCCTTGCCGTCCCATCCTGACAGGTTTAGGAGGACTTGCAGTCCACATGCAAAAATAAAGTAAGCACTGAAACTTCAAGCACTGTATCAGCTAGCTTTTAGACAGCTGTCTGGTGGGATCTATTATTAGAGCTTAGGGACCTGTGCCTCTACGTAATCTTCGAGTGAAATCAGATATTCCAAAATCCTACCCATCAAAACCTAAAGCCCTGTTGTGGATATGAACCTCCATGTCCAACCATCTGTTTGATAGAGAGGACAATGTTAAGTCTTGAGTTCACAGTTCATCCAAACACTTGTTCTTTACAACAATGCTTGCCTTATGCCAGCTCTGCCATGTGTATATCATTAATCTAACAAATCACTACCCCATCCCATATCATCTCCCAGTGCCATGTAACAGCTATGCTCATTTCATTTTGTACAGTATCTCCTGATGGACTCTCAGCTAGAAAGCAATGATCTTGGTAGGCTCTAACCCTTCCCACTCCCAAAGGAAATAAGCTGTCATGGCATTTTTAACTATTTAAGCTGTGTACAAACTGATTTAAGTGGCTAAATATTAGTAGTCTGAGATGCTGAAGAGCCGTTAACACATTTAAATTGTGGTTGTTGCTAGCCACACTGACAAGAGTGGTGGTATTTTTAATCTATCAGCCATTGTATGTACACTGGCAAGGTAGAAATGAGTCAGGGACTGCCCTGTTGTAACAAGCAGACCACAAAGATATTGTAATATATGAACTAAAACAATTCTATTACTTGTGGAGATCAAGACCTCCACTTACATGCAACTCAAGGTGCTTAACTGAACCAAGCTCTCACGCTTTGTGTACCCTGTGCAGCGGAAACAGGCAGTTAACTGAAGGTCAGCACTCTCATATAACTGTCTCAGTAGAAAAAGAAGATAAAATCACAATCAAGCTGCTAGTTATTTAAGATAGGAAACTACGAGGACTATTGTAGGCCATGTTTAGGTCATTAGAGGAAGCATTCAAGGAGCACATTCAGTACCTGAGAGGCAAAATATTAACCCTGAGCTTTACTGACTCAAATCGCAGAAGACAAGCCTCCTAGTTTTGCTCAGCTTCTGCTTATTTTTTAGATAGAAGATGCTCTTCATTCTGAAAGAGAGTCTGATGTACTTTATCATTTTGCTGTGGGTACAGCTGAGTGTTCAAGTATCAGCATTGTAATGTTTTCTCTATTACATCTATTGTAATGTAAAGTAACTTTATTAGCAGAGATAGGTAAATAGAGTTCTACTCATCAATTTATAGCTTAAGGGATTACACAGAATCAGAGAACATTTTAAAACACACACACAAAATCAAGATATGCTAACTTTGGGCTGTTATCTACCCCCAGTAAATGCTATTAATATGGGAAGAAAGCAGCTATGGATAGCAAGGAAGTTCTCTGAAGACAAGGCAGCCTTTGAAGTCTGCCCTTATGAGCCTTTCTGGGATGGGAGAAGGATGAACTGCGTATGCCTTCCCTGTGTGTCTACTTCCTGTGACTACTAGGGGTAACTTTATAGAATGGAAGGAAAGAAACCTAAAATCGTCACCACAAAGCTGATCTGCATGCAAAAGATGAGAATCTCTTTCCTCTCTATATCCGGTACCCCAGATATAAACAGCTTGGCTATGAGTGTTTTATCACTGTGTGTGATTGCTTAGCACAAAGTATATGAAAGCCTGCTAGATCATGTTGTCTTTCACAGAATCATAGAAGGGTTTGGGATGGAAGGGACCTTTAAAGGTCATCTAGTCCAATTCTTCTGCAATGATCAGGGACATCTTCAACTAGATCAGGGTGCTCAGAGCCCCGCCCAACTCGACATTGAGTGTTTCCAGAGATGGGGCATCTACCACCTCTCTGCACAACAGGTTCCTGTGTTTCGTCATCCTCACTGTAAAAAATTTCCTCCTTATATCTAGTCTAAATATACCCTTTTTTAGTCCTTTCCCACAGGAGCTGGGAAGAAGTGCCCAACACCTCTGATGAACGCTGCATGGGTAGGGGCAAGGACCTGCAAAATCAATTCCTGTGTGGCAACAAGGAGAGAGGTATGACAGCAGCAGAATAATAGCAAACAGAAAGAAACATTCATTTTATTTGGATGCCTGTAGCCTTTACAAGCTAGTACAGGAACAGCCTCAGGTGAATAAAATAGAAACTCAGTACCTAAAGCAGCAATAAAAATATATAGGTGTGGGAAGAAATGAGTCTCACCTGAATCCTCTGCCTAGGCTGCTGCAGTGGGTCTCAGCTACTGCCAAGGCGCAGCTTTCACTTCTTTTCAGTCATTATTCTGACATTATTTTGCTGCTCAGAGACATCTTTCCACACTTTGATTTCAGATGATGGAGGGAGAACTGTTTTCTTATTCCAAGTACTTTTAAAATGTAGTTTTGGTTTTTTGTGTGTGTGTTAGAGGGGGGAGTTCTGGGCAGTTGTTTCAGGCAGTATAGGTCAAGTTTTAAATAGCTGCTCCATGAAAACAGAACGTTCCACTTTTTATTGCTAAGCATCCAGTGGTAGAATATTTAAGGTTAGCTGTGAAATAAACGGGACATAAATCACCTGACAGAGTCTATCTCATTCTCTACCTCTCTGAAACAACCGATATTGTGCTGAAAGCTTTCATGTAGGTTCTGAACCTTCAGTCTCTCCTTGCCAGGAAATTTTTTTCACCATGAGAGCAGTCAAATGCTGGAACAGGTTACTTTACAGAGGTTTTAGGTACGCCATCCACAAGTATAGTCTAAACTTGACTAGTTTTCACCCTGAGTAATATTTGAACCCAACTTCAAAGCTGGCCTTGTTTTAAGCAAGGTACTAGATCAGATGACCTCCAGAGGTGTCTTCACAGAATCACAGAATCACAGAATGTCAGGGGTTGGAAGGAACATCAAAAGATAATCTAGTCCAGCCCCCTCGCCAGAGCAGGATCACCTACAGTAGGTCACACAGGAACACGTCTAGGCGGATTTTGAATGTCTCCAGAGAAGGAGACTCCACAACCTCCCTGGGCAGCCTGTGCCAGTGCTCTGTCACCCTCACAGAGAAAAAGTTTTTTCTAGTATTTTTGTGGAACCTCCTATGTTCCAGCTTGTACCCATTGCCCCTTGTCCTATCATTGTACGTCACCGAAAAGAGCCTGGCTCTGTCCTCCTGACACTCTTGCTTGACATATTTATAAACATTTAGGAGGTCACCCCTCAGTCTCCTCTTCTCCAAACTAAAGAGACCCAGCTCCTTCAGCCTTTCCTCATAAGGGAGATGTTCCACTCCTTCATCATCTCTGGGGCTCTGCACTGGACTCTCTCAAGCAGTTCCCTGTCTCTCTTGAGCTGAGGGGCCCGGAACTGGACACAAGATTCCAGATATGGCCTCACCAGGGCAGAGTAGAGGGACAGGAGGACAGCTCTTGACCTACTAGCTACTCGCCTTTTAATACACCCCAGGATGCCATTGGCCTTCTTGGCCATGAGGGCACATTGCTGGCTCCTGGGCATCCTGCTGTCCTCTAGAACCCCCAGGTCCCTTTCCCCTACACTGCTCTCCAGCAGTTCAGTCCCCAAGCTATACTGGTACAGGGGATTATTCTTTCCCAAGTGCAAAACTCTACACTTGCCCTTGTTGAACTTCATAAGATTTCTACCGGCCCAGCCCTCTAGCCTGTCTATGTCTCTCTGAATGGCAGCACAGCCTTCTGGTGTGTCAGCCACTCCTCCCAGCTTTGTGTCATCATCAAACTTGCTGATAACACTCTCTAATCCCTCATCCAGGTCATTGATGAATATATTGAAAAGCACTGTCCCCAGTACTGACCCCTGAGGGACTCCACTAGACCCAGGCCTCCAGCTAGACTCTGCCCCATTGACCACAACTCTCTGACTTCTTCCCTTCAACCAATTAGCGACCCACCTCACTACTTGGTCATCCAGACCACACTTCCTCAGTTTACCTATGAGGATGCTGTGAGAGATGGTGTCAAATGCCTTGCTGATATCCAGATAGACCACGTGCACTGCATGGCCACCATCCATCCATCTGGTTATGTCTTCATAAAAGGCTATCAGGGCTTCTAGCCTAAATTATTTTGTTAGCATGTTACTGGGTGAGATTGGTTATGTGAGCTTGGCAGCGGGAAAACAAAAAGAATAGTAATGGTCCCTGAATTTGGCATCACTGTATTTATAAACTGAACTTCACAGAGAATAACTCACTTGGAGGAATATTTCCTGCATCAGACATGAACGACTGTGTATTATTTTAGAAAATTCAGGAACACACTCCATTTTTGCCATTTCATTCAGCAGTTTCATGGGATTCTGATATTTAGTAACAGACAAGTGAAAAAATCTGATGGATATTTTTTGCTGAAACTGAGCAAAATATGAGCATGTGGCATACATCACACTGAAGTGTAAAATGTTCATGAGTCATAAGCAATTTTCTATAACTTTTTTCTCCAAACGGTGGAAGAATCTCCTTAGTAAGTTGTGCAGTAAGAATACAGGTCATGGTTTCAAAATAATAGTAGGCTAATTAATACCAAAAAAGTGTTCCTACTTCCAATTTGCCATGATTCTAAACCCTGTTTGTGCTAGAAATAGTACAAAAAGCATACAACAGATTTATCTCAGCAGAATTACATCAGACATAATGAGTTTACCTAGATTAAATGACTGATAAATGTCAGAATGATACATGGCATTATTGATGTAATAAAAAAAGGATTCTAGCCAGTTTAAATAAGACATTTTACACAAGGCCTTTATTGACTGCTTATGCTTGGGATTATCAAAGGAAGGACCTTTTTTTTTCCTGTTGTGAAAGTCATACTGAAAGATTTTCCTTGTAACTTTTATATTCCCTGTGAATTTAGTTGTAGTTATTCACAATAGGCATTTTTTGAAAAAGGAAAACAAGATCCTTTTTAGGTTTGGATTGTGATGATTCACATTTGATAGAGTTATAATTAAATTACCATACTTAGCTTAACTACTGGCAGAGTAAATGCCGTTCTACAGAGGAAGGTTAGAACATTATGGCAAAGTTTGTAAGCCATCAATGATCTCAGAGGAAGGGCGTTTCTTCCAGTTGTTAACTTAAACAAAAACAACTGAAGATTATACACTGGTCTTGAAGGAGAACAAAACAGCCTGAGTTTGAGAAAGCACACTCTAAATACGCTAGTTTAGAATGTCTTCTTTGTGAACCAGCTGGCCCCATTTTCAGTATTGGTCTACTGTTAGAGGTGTAGGCTCACCCCAAAAAAAAGATCTGGAGTTATAATAGATCTGAAACTTTATCAAATGCAAAGTTGATTTAGGCATGTTTCCTCTGAATTAACTCCATCGGTCCCTTTACAGCTCCATGTCATCAATTGATTCCTTTCTCTACCCCACAGAGCCCCACAGAAAAGGAGGAAAAAAGGAAAAGCCAACGGTTAAACTAGAAACCAGAAGACACAAGTTCCGATTGCATTTTGCCACAGGCTTCCATTATGATTACAGACTGGTCAGTCTCACAGGGCTTTAGCACAGATAAATAGAGTTTTTTCACAACCTTTAATATAGTCTACAGAAAAGGAAACCAAATTCGTGTCTGAGACCTTTTTTCTGCCATGTTTCATGATAGCAGAGGGAAGACATGATCTTCCCTTCCCTATGAGCACAATTAGCTCATTTGTCTCTCCATTCTTCTCTATCTATCCTCCATAACCTGCACTAAATTCTGGACACCCATCGCAGGTTTCTGACAATCCTGGGGGCAGAAGTGCAAGATGCTGTATTAACAAATAATATAGATTACTTCAAGTCTCCACCCTCCTCATTGTTCCTTTCAGAAAGAGATTTTACACTGAAAAATTTCTGCACTTGCAGATTTAGGTAGGACAACCTAGGTCAAGGGCTCTTACTTTAAGTAATTATGAAGGGCAAAAAAATATGTTCAGCTAGGTAACTCATGTTTCTTTCATTAAAATATCTTCCAGGATTTCAACTGTCCTGGAAAAAAACAGGGTTTTAAGTGATTAAAGGGAATAGAAAATGTATCACATTCTGCCCAAAAACTGTAGGACAACTCCTGAAGTCTATTAACCAGCATGTTGACATTTCTGTTTTGGGATTCAACAACCATTAAGGGAGAACTGTCAAAAAAATCTATTTTTATATGAGATCCTTGCTTCAAGCATCCATTGAGAAAGATAATTAGTGATTGCTGGTATAAACGTCCAGTTCAAAAAAAGCCGTGTTTTAAAGGGACGTGTTTTTTTTAAGATTAAATATCCTCAAGGAACACCCACTCCTGAGGTAAGCAAATAGGATATGATCCAAAAATCCACCCCTGTTCTCTGGGACCACTGAGGTACAAATGTTCATCAGCTGTATAATGGCGCTTTCATTATGAATAAAACCATTCAGTGGGCTTTTCCTGCATCCTACGCAGATTTCTGTGTCTGCAAAGATGGACAGAACAGAGGGGCTGAAGAGTAACAGAGTGCCAAAGACATGACCAGTTTAAGTGTCAAGAGCATTGCCAGAAAATGAAAAATAAAAGCATTAGTCTTTCTTTATTCTTCTTTTCAAAAAAAAAAAAAATCTTAGCATGATCTGAAACTCTTACTTTATTTTGTCCTTGGAAATAGATGTGCCATTTGAAAATAACATAAGTGATCAAGATTACAGCAGCTTGAAGACAAAGGTAACACAGCAGCTGAACATGGCCTGCCTGTGCACAAACTTCCAGCCAAGCTAGAATATTTTCCTCAGTGGCTGTTATTTCCAAAGTTCCTTCCTGCACAGATAAAAGAACGAGCTGGATTATTCTATAAAAAGATAAATAGCAACCTACAGCAGAGCAATTTATTTTGAATATTTTATCCTTTGATTTTTTTAAATCACTTGTTAGCATCTTATGCATCCTTCCATTATTATGTGCCAAACAAGAAATTTAAAGCAGAAAATGTTATTTATTTCCTTTTGATGTAGTTGAATAAATTAAGGTTTTGAAAAGTGCCCTAGAGTTGCTATTAACATGGATTTACACATGTAGCTTGTAATAAAAAAGTAATAAGTATTGCTTGATTAGAATAATCTCACTGAAGTATTTACACTGGCCATTGGCCTTTTTACTTTGTGATTTAGAGTACTAAAGAGATTAAGTTTTAATTCGTGTTAAAAGAACAATTCCTGTGGTAGCAGTTTCTATCAAAAAAGCCCCATAACTCAGAACTTTAAAGACTGTCATCAGTATCAGGTCTTGGAAATCTTCTTTTTTTCTTTTAGTGATCTCTTGGGACCTGGCTCTGAGTAGGACTTGATGGTCTCAAAGGGACTTAAAGCAGTGGAAAATTATTATGGGACCAATGAACGTGACCTTACATAAATACTGTGGTGCATATGTGAACATAAACTGCTAATGAAAGAGAATTATGTCCACTTTCTTTCATTTACAACTTAATTTAGGTGCCAGAAGTGGATACTAATAATTAAAGCATCTTCATGCTGTGTGCCTTTGTAAAGTATACATTGAAATGTACATATACATACACGTGAAATTGTGCCTAGTGTGTGTGCGCATCTATATGAAAAGATAGAAACATTACATATCTAAGGCTAAAAAATAGATTACGACCAAAGAAGATGTTTAAGTTGGAAAGTGATACACTCGGGGTTGAGTTAAAACTTAGATGTGTGTAGATGTAAAAGTAAAGAGATTGTTCTGAACAATGAGAAAATAGCACCCTGTGTTAGCTTGAACTTTGCATCCTTTAAATCAGAATTGGACACAATAAACCAACAGAATTAATATAATATTTCTTCTATGTGTACATAACCACATCCAATGATGGTTGTAAAATCTTATGAAGAGCTCATGATGAATTCTTTGGAAGTTTTAAAGTAAGGATTGTTTTTCCAACTGTTAAACCAGCTGAATCTTATGAAGAGCTCATGATGAATTCTTTGGGAGTCCTCAGCTAACTCGTACAGGCTCCTCCTTCCCCCCAAAAGGAAAAAAAAAAAAAAAAAGAAAGGCCGATTTGTATCTTGGTGCAACGTCATAACCCTCAAGTTCCCTATTCAGTAAAGCTAGATGTTGTCTAAGCAGCTGCTCTTGCCCAACAAGCTTATTTCCTCAGTTTCTTTGTCTGCGTTCAAGACAACAGTAGATTTGCAAATCGAAACCAGAAGAGGCATCTACCAAGTACGGATTGTTTTTCCAACTGTTAAACCAGCTGGGCTGGCCTGACAGCAAATTGAGCACATTGGATGCAAAGATGAAGCACTGAATGAAGGGAAATAAGTACCTTTGTGTATCAGGTTAAAGAGAGAGCTACTGTGCTGGAAAGAAATCTTGATAAAGTATTTCTACCTCAGTTGAACTACTGTTCATTGCTAGTGGCAAGTAATACTCTATTCAGCCTACCTCATGAACACTCAGAAGCAGTCTACATTTATATTTCTAAAGAGCTAGTTAAGAATAACCACATGGCACATCTGTTAGGCTTGATATCAAATCATAGAAAGCTTGATGAGTGTAATGTGTAACAAGAAAAAATAATTAAGAGTTCTTCAAATTGCCCTAGACACAAATTCCAAATACTAAAATGCATTGCCATGCAATGTAAAAAAAAAACAACCCCAAATTTATATATAAATGGAAGATCTTTATAGCCTTTTTATTCTTTTAATGGAGATTTGTATGTTCATGTGAAGAGATGAAAGATGAGAGAAGCTGGAGAAGAGAAGAATGCCAAATACACCTCCAGACTAAAGACTGGGATCATAGCCATAAGAAAAACCATGAGACAGATATGGATATGCTTTTCTTTGGTCCTTTTAAAGGGACTGAAGCTGTGAGCAAATAAACTGTCTGCTATTGGATTCTTGATATAAGGGAAATGGAATTTTGTGTGTCTTTTGCAAATAAACTGGAGAACATCTATCACCATTTCTCATCCTAGCTACAGCTGGCACTGTCCCAAATTTTGAATAATCACCTGAGTCAGCAACAAGTCACATCAAAAAGTTAAAACATAGAAGTCTAATACTGTGCCTTCTCAGAAGTGCTGGAACATTGTTTAAGAAGGTTTCTACCTTGTTTCTTGCCTTCCCTAAGCAATTTTGGTAATTTTTTTTCAGTACCATTGTTTGCATTCATCCCATTATACCTGAAAACATGACAAGTTGTCAGGCAGACAACTGATCAGTGAAATTTTATGGATTTATTATGATGATTTCAATTAGCTGCTGTTATTAAGTTATGGAGAGAATTTCCCCTTCAAAAACTGAATATAGGAAGATACAAATGCTCACAACAGCTTAGAACAAATAGAACATATTTTCTGCAGTCATTAAACTATTTGTCTATCTTTTTTTCTCCACTAAAACTCTCTTTTATTAAGTTACTTTAATACTGATGTAAGCTGCCTCATTCCACCCACTACAAGTTCCTGCTAAGTGACCATGTCCGCAACAATCAGACCCGAGGTCAGCCACGCAGAGGAGGAAGGGCAGGGTGATGGCTTTCACATCAAACCAGCCGTAGATGACTGAATACTGGCAGAATTTGCTTTTACCAGTGTTACTTCTGCCATGTGAAACATGAGTCCAGCTTAAGTAGTTAACAAGGGCACTGGTCTTACAAAGCGTGTTGAAATACACGGAATGGGAAGCGCTGTGCAGGCTGATCTTGCTCTAAATAGAAAAGGAGAAAAGATCATGCAGAAAAACTTTCAGCAGACAAGTTAAATTCCTGAAGAAATAGATGGAAAAAGATTTTGAGGTAACCATTTGGTGAAAGAGCCTTCATCACAGTAGAAGCACTGATAAGAATTGCTGACAGCATTATTTTTTAAAGTAAACTTTTCAGCTGTATTTTTCCTGTAACACTTTGGAGGACATTTCTGGCTGATTAGTAGAGTTTCTCTGGATCTGAAGTGCCAACAAGACATCAGTGGTCTCCAAGAACAACTAAGGAACAAGGTGTCATCCACCTTGAACAAGCTTTTTAGAATCAAGACCACACTACCTAACATACATTTGATTCCTCCAGATGAGACCCCCTAGTCAGTCAAAAAATTGCATACTCCACTCTGATTTTGTTTTTGCATATTCCATACTGATTTTCCTTTCCTGAGCATGCAGTAATCAAGGACATCAGATGTATTGAAATATTCTGTACCTTTTCACTAGAAATAAGGACACCAAAAGACCTTATGTAATGTCTTTATCAAATTATAACTGAAAACTCAAAATACCACAAGTTGTTATTTGTTCAAATAGCATTATTTATTTTTAACAAAATATATTTTATATTAATTGTGATTTTTCTATTTACAAATTGCATTTGAGATATAAAATAACCTTTTTTTCAAGATCTTGTCTTTTTTTCTTTCTTTTCTTTTTTTTTCCTTTTTTCTTTTTAAAAAACCAAAACTCAACGTTCACCATATGGAGAGAAAGATATTAAGAACTGTTGGTCCCTTTTATCCCTTTTCCAAATTTTTCCATTTATGAAGTTTCAAAATTTCTCCCATGTGAGAGAACAGATGGGAAAATGTACAGACTGCACTCTGTTCCTTAACTTTCAAAATTTTGATGAAAACAAAAACTTTGTCTTTTCAAGAATGGTCTCTTTTATTTTATTAATTTGCTGCAAAACATTCCTGATAAAAAGAAATCTGTATAATTTACGACTGTTGAATTTACACTACTAGCTTTAATGAGAAACAAATGAGAAAAGGTATCTCTGAAAGAATTCACACTGAACATTTATTTATATTAGATTTTGGGATTGGATTTGGGACAGTGGTAAAATGAAGTCATATGTGAATTATATTCCTATGTATACATGTGGATTTATGGAAACAGAAATCCATATTTGAGTCATTTAGAGAAAATGCATGGCAAACAGCAGAGTTCTGTCTTTCATTTGTCCAGAAATATGGAATGTGAGATAACACCACTGAAGACTCTTTTACTGAAAGAGTTTTTTGTCAAGCTGCTGATGGCCAAATATTCACTGGACTCACTTCTCAGTCGCTTTCAGTGACTTCTGAGTACAGCAATATCAAACAAGTGGTTGTTCTGTCAGCAGATGTTTATAATAAATGCTTTTACACATGTGCAAATTTAATTCAACCTGTAATGAAAAGACTTGATTTTACCTCAGAATTGCCTGGATGATTTGATTTGTTTTTCAAAATGTTGAGGGAAAAAGAGAAAAATCTTCGTTTCGTATGGAAAAATCTAAGCATTGGCATTTCTGACATATGAGGTTTGTTTAATAAATTCACCTTTCAGCAAGACATTTGAGTGTTATCCAATTTGTGCTCCAAGGCAGGGTTGAGATTGGTGAGCTTTTTAACAGTAAAATGCATTCTTAACTGATCTGACTGCATTAAAACATGCAGACAGAAACAAAAAAGCTATAGATACCTTAGGAAACTTCCTTAATACATTGTGAGTGGCTGCTGACTTTTCCAATTTGTGAACAGATATTTGAACTAGCTTTTCATTTGATTACAGAGTGGTAATCAGAAATAAGAGGTATCATTCCCAGTTGCAGGATCATAAAGCTCTTCCCATTTATTGCTATATACACTGCTAGTTTGCTTAACTATTGCTACGTGAAAGCACTATCCAGTTTTGCCTAGTTCATAGTGGGATTCTTGTTGCAAGAGATGGAGCTGCTTATCATCCTTTACAGAGAATTCCAGGCCACAGTAATGAAATTTTGTCTTAGCTGATCACACAGAATGTCTTACTCTGTGAAATCCAAATTAAAATTAGCTACAACTTGGGAGATAGCAGCCAGACATCCCAAGAAAGAAACCTTGTGCACGGGACAAAATATGTGTAAAAGAAGAGGTTTTCAGCATATTTGGGAGGACTTTATTTCTAACAGGCTTTTCCCGCATGTCGAGTAAGAAAGAATATTCTAAAATTCTTAATGTGATTTAAAACAATTATTCTCAGTCAGGAGGAACAGAGAGACAACATTCTTAGTAATTAAACATTCTCAGTCAGGAGGAGTAGAGAGACAACATTCTTAGTAATTAAACTTATTCTCAGTCAGGAGGAATAGAGAGACAACATTCTTAGCAATTAATTTGTTTCAGCACTTTATCCATTTGGGGCAGAGAAAATTGTTTTTAACCTATTTAAAGATAGCTACCTAAAATGTCTGTAGCTCCTCTGCCAAGAAGGGAAAAAGAAATGACAGTGGGAAACGCAACAGGAGAAAGATTCTCAGGAGTCAAGAGGATGTCCAAGCCACAAATACATTCCAGTAGATCACTAATGAGTGAACATGTCTCATGTCTTACCGCTTGCTATAATCACTCATTTGATTTAAACAACATTTGGTTCCAATGTGTGTTCCATTTCCAGAAGGCGGGTAAAAATCTAGCTGAAAACCATATTCAGTGTTGTCTTTGCTGTTTTGATTAATTTCTAGGCAGGATGACTGTGGTTTGGGTTGCTTTGAGCGCTGGCATGAAGAGTTTCCACAGTTTGGCTCACAGTTTACTATGACCAAGTTTTGAGGCAGCTAGATTCATTGTTAAAACCTGGTTGGAACTCAAAATTTGATTTTCACAGGAAATGCTGACATTTGGGGAGGGGGGAAAAGAGGCAAGCTCCAAATAAAATTGAAAACTAATCATTTTCTGAACTTTGTGGGAAGGGAGATTCCAGGGGGTAAAGATTGCTTCAGGAAGAATGAACTGTTGGAAATTGTTTCTGAGCAACAACCTGGGTGGCCCCTGGAAATTGGGGACCATGAGATCATCTAATTTCAGAAAATCAAAGATAGTCTGAAACATTCAATGTGTTGAGAAGAAAGCCCAGAATCCCTTGACACCAGCAGGGCCCTGTAACACTTCCAGCTGCATGGTCAAAGGACTGGGAAAGTTAAAACTGAAAGTCTCAGATCATTTAAGAAGATTCAGACTTAGCAGGACAAGGGCCTTGAACTGTGGGTCCTGGACTTTGAGATTGTTAAATATTCTGCTAGGCAGAAACAAAAATGTAACACACTTCAGTCACCACGGAAGTTCAGTGCTGGAAGATACTGTGTTGCAAACAAAATATTCGTGAAGACCTTATTTGCAACTCTGAAATATCAGCCAAAACAGGCTCAGTCCATTGTTGATGTAAATTGACTGCTTTTAAGCATATTAAGGACCCTATTCAGTAGGATTTGCATTACCCTGCATGAGGTGTCATTTGAAACTCTTTTGTATTGTAGGAATCAGTCCAGGAGAACACACAACATAAATGCACAATTTTGCCCATGGCTGTAGAAAGGAGGAAATTTTCAAAAGTAAAGTTTTTCTAGAAAATAAGTTCCTTCAGACCTGTGCAAGAAAAACACTGTTGCTTTCACCCTCCCAGGAGCATCTCACTCATGCATTTTTCAAACTTTAATTGAAAAATGCTATTAAATTCTAAGTTGATTTCTGATCTCATTTCCAGAGAAGTGACCAAGAAAGACTCTGCAGTAAGTAAAAAATGAGAATAGAGTCAAGGAAAAACTTTTATCCCTTGGCTCCTTTCAGTGAAACAACTGAGTCAACTAGTCTAAAACTGAATTTGTTTACTTGCCAGCCTGTAAACAGTAGCTGAAATGCATAAAAGTCAGACAGAATAAGTTCTAATCCCACAGTAGCCCACAGTGGACAGCAATTACTTTGATTTTAGGATAGATCAATATGGAAGTAGATCCACTGAAGAGGAAAAGGTCAATTCTTGACAAATGGCAATTCCACTAGCTCTATGTCTACAGCAGTAAATTGTCTCCACTTCCATTCGGTTTTCTTTGGTACTTATTCCTCTTTCAGATATGAAATAGTTCCTTGTTCAGAAAATTATGGATTGGCTTAGCTTTCAAAGCCACTGTTCTTCACATCTAGTGTTGATGCAGTGAGCTGTGATGAACTTCCTCACCATGGACTGACTTGCAATATTTTAACGGCAACTGGCATTATTTGGAAATATTGTCTATGCTAGTCCTGCTAGTAGATCCCTTCTTAGCCTTGGTACCAAAATAGTCACGTGCTGTCAATACGCACCTCTATCTCCAACTGTGCATTCTCTTGCAGAGAAGAAACAAGGCAATCACTCAGTTGTTCTGCTCATGTAACTCGGAAAACTCTCTCTCCTTTGAGAACAATGAGCCTCGTTCTTTTCATCATTACGCAGTCCTTTGCTGGCTGATGCCATTGAGAAGCTGTTACACCATCACAAAACTAGTCCTATACATAGAAGCAGTCCTGGAAAATTCTGGAATTAATGCTGAGAGGATTCTTCTTTGTAAAAAAAAAAAAAAATCCATTTAATTCTTTTTAGGATTCTGTTCTTTTCACATTTCATCTTGCTGTCTGAACTGCAGAGACATGGAAAAGTAGTTACAGGTCTTGACTTTTTTTCCCTAGGATAAGTTCAGCAAAGTGGATTCATGTTTCATGTTTTGAAGCCACATCCAGTCTTGAAACATCCACTCCCTTACACTTACACAATACTACTGTATCCAATCCACTTCAAAATACAATAATATGTCCTTGATGGCCTCCTTATGAAACATAAAAAGTTTTAGTTCTACTCAAACTGCATAGTTTAGATTATATAACTTCTATACTTTGAAGAAAAATAGAAATTGCAATGTCATATACCTGCAATAATTCTGAAACTTTGAAGTGTTGAAGTTTGTGAGGAACAAACTCTAGACAACTGGAAAATACATGCATATCTATAGCCATGTATACATTCACACACATGAATGCATAGGCATGTACATATGAGTAGAATTTGTATTGTGTTGCAACATGGAATGAGAAGAGTCTCCAGTATTTGGCTTAAAAATCCTTCTAACACATGGATCTTATTAAACTGTACCTCAGTCTAAGTGTGGCTGAGCAAACAAAAGTGGTTCCACATGGCTGATAAAAAGCCTGATCAAGAATAGGAAAGAAAAATGTTTCTACTTGTTTTTCTGTCTCCAGAAACCTGCAGATCGAAGACTGAATTATTTTGTCTCTACTGTAGTGTATGTAATCATTGAAGTCTGACCATATCTCCATTCAAATGGGAGGGAAAATGTCAGATGTATTCAGCCAAGAAAAGCCCTGTGATTCCACATTGAAACCTAATGAGAGAAATAGCTATATATGCTAGCCCAAAAACTTTCCTCTCCTTGCATCTTGCAGCCCATATTCTTCCCATAACACTGTGTAAAAGATTTGGAAGATAAATTGAGAATTATTCACAGATACCTTTGCTTAGAGGAGTGAGCTTTAAATATCACATTTACTTGTTATGTTAGTTATAATAAATACATATAATAAGTATTTTATATGGTCCTTCTTAAACTTGTATAGTATTTATTATACATAAGATGACTTGTGAGATAATTTACTAGTGCTAGCAGGCAGTGCACTGTACAACAGCCTAGAGCAGCACTCTTATCTCTTCACTGGATGCAGTTACAGATGCACACACGATATATCTCCTCTACGTCCTGACAAGTACTGCAGCACTGCAGCTTGCTGCGCCGTGTATGAGAGAAAATAGCTGATGCCTAATCAGCTTCTCACATTATACAACTGCTAATATCTGATCAAATATTTCTAAAGTTAGATTGTTATAAATAGGGAGTCACAAGGAGAGTCTAATACTTATGCAGTATAAGCAAGCTTGTAAGAGACAGAACAGACAGTCTCGTGAAATGAGCCCCATGAAATAATGCAAGAAAGGTAGAGGATAACAATATAATCTCTCATCTTAGGTGGAAAATGCTGGTGATATCATAGAATCATAGAATTAATCATGGAATGGCCTATGCTGGAAGGGACCTTAGAGATCATCTAATCCAACCTCCCTGTCATAGGCAGGGATGCCTCTCAACGAAAATGTTTATGAAATTAGACAGTCCTTAGTATGATGAAAGTTACAAGTATACACTGATTCAAAAATAATAGAATCGGGAATAACAATCAGATCAGCCTTTCAAATCAAGTAATTTTTCAGTAACTGCTGAAAAAGAGGTAAGGGTTATGGAAGCAAATGGGATAAGCAAATTGGGTAGGCTGTGCAATAGATTGCTATAAAGTATTCTTGATCTTCTCCCATCTCCAACTTTTCGTATACTTCTATTACTTAGCTCCTCTTTACCATCTCCATCACCAGTGAGTGTCTGTTCTTCTCTGCCCTCCTGTCTACCTAGCATTGCTTCATTTCTCCTCCTCAAGACTTCCCTGTTACTCAGTACACTTATCCTTGATCTAGCATCTACCTCATCATGATTCAGAAAAGTCTAGATAGTGATAAGCAGAAAATGAGATGAATAGCAGCATGGACACAGATTAATGACATTTTGGGTGGTTAGCTGTCTGGTTTTGCTGTTACTTTATCTGCTTCTACATTTTTCTTTCTCAGAAGCCAGAGTCAGGATGGAAAATCCAAGCATGGTCTATGAATGGATCCTTGTAAGGGGCCTCAGCTTCCCACCCAAGGAGGAAGCAGAGGGGTTGAAGAAAGGAACTTTACACAAGGTATAGCTCTGTCTTGGAAATGCTGAAATTCTGTTTAACTAAAACTCTTCAATTTACTGTGTGCAAAGGATTGGCCTCCTCAGTGCAATTTAATCAGATACAAAATAATTAAATGAAAAATATGTCCCTATATTCCATTCTGAGAGAAAAGTGCATATTATCCTCGGGATGTTGTGTAGGGCAAACTAAATGAAAGGGAGAAAACATTGCATGAATGTTGTGTTCACATAATATCTGGTGATACCTATGGGATACCAATATTTGTTTTACATCAGTTATCAAATATTGCATTTCCCTTAAGGCATTTTTTGTACTAATAAGTATGTATTAATATGTGTTATTTCATTATAATAATCTTTCAGTTGTGTCTTTTAATTAAATTTAAAACTTAAAAACTTGTAGCTGTAGTGATTGTCAGCTATCAAGTCTGATAGGCAGAAAGCTTAAAAAAAACCAGAAATCCCATAATATTTCCATCTGAGACTATGGACAACATAATGAAGCAGACGCCTTGAAGTAAAACTAAGTAACTGTCTTTGAAAAAATTGTAAATTTGGAATTGTTTTTCAGCATGACCAGAAACAGTTATCAGAACTTCCTGCCATACTAGCAAATACTAGACTGATCTTCTGCCACAGCAGGAGGAATTTTCTCTGCTCTTTGTGCTGAAGAAAATGGGCAGAACATCATGTTTTTATTCCATATTCAGGCATCAAGGCAGGAGGAAATTCAGAGGATGCTGGGTTTTCTCCAAAAGAATTCTGTCTTCTAGCATCATTGTCATGTTAACATTTTGAGGGCAACAGAGAGAACGTGAGCACACCCTAATTTTCACTCTTCAAGCAAGAATGGGATCAAAGAAATACAGACACAGCAAAAAATGACATGACTCAGATTCATTGCCACTAGGTCCTTGAAGTTCATTCATCCACGGAGTCCTTCTTACATTCAACCATAAAAGTTAGACAGTTCACCCTTTATTTCAGCAGTCAGAAAGGACAGGAATTATTAAAGTCTAAAATGTTCTATGATCTTTTGCTTTACAAATCCTTTCTGATCACTGCACAAACAGACTAGCAATACAGTCATGCTGTAACCTGTAGGAATCAGTGACACATTCAAGGACAAGATGAGTTTCTGCAGACAAGATGAGTTTCTGCAGACAAGAAGAGGACTAAAACTATAGAACACAAAAAGTACTTTAAGTAGGCCATGTACAAAGTATCATATAACATACAAGACAAATGCTCCGCAGCCCATTTTCACTACAGAAATAAAAATAATGAAAAACACTTATAGGACAGTAAGTTGCTTGGAAGCAGATACACTTATTTAAATTTTCATATTTCCTTCAAGAATCTACATAGAATAATGGGAGAAAAGAAATGTAACTTTCATATATGTTTATGTATCGCATTTATTTGGCAAAGTTTTGGCAGTGGAAGGGCTACAAGGGTGGCTTTTGTGAGAAGAGACCAGGAGTTGCCCCTCTAGTTGTACAGAGCCGGTTCTAGACATCTCCAAAACGGGCCTGTCACAGGGCAAAGCTGAGCCCATCAGTGATGTTGGGAGTACCTCTGTGATAACATATTTAAGAAAGGGTAAAAACGCTGTGGCAGAGATTAGTGAGAAAAAATGTGAGAGAGGCAACCCTACCAGGTTGGTAGGTCAGTGAAGGAGGAGGAGGAGAAGGTGCTCCAGGCACCACAGTAAATATTCCCCTGTAGCCCATGATGGAGACCATAGTGAGGCAGGCTTTCCCCTTGCAGCCCGTGGAGGACCGCAGTGGAGAAGATATTCACCTGCAGGCCATAGAGAACTTCACGCTGCAGCAGTGGATATGTCCTGAAGAAAGCTGCAGCTCATGGAGATTCCATGCTGGAGATACTTCTGGCAGGACCCCATGCCGAGGAGTAGGTCTTCTGGCAGAACCTGTGACCCTAGAGGGTACTTATGCTGGAGCAGTTTGTTCCTGAACGATGGTACTCCATGGAGAGAACCCATGCTGAAGCAGTTCTTGAAGAACTGGCAGCCAATGGGAAGGACCCACACTGGAGCAGTTCATAAAGGACTGTCTCCTGTGGGAGCGACCCTACACTGGAGCAGCGGAACAGTGTAAGGAGGGACTGACAAACTGTCATGAACTGTCCGCAATCCACCATCCAAAGCCCCTGCACCGCTCAGGACAGGGCAGGAAGAGGTAGAAGAGTTGTGAACAAAGAAATGAAGTCGAGCCTGGAAGGAACGGGAGATGTGGGGGAAGGTGGTTTTAGTTTTGTTTTTGTTAATCACCACACTAGTCTATTTCTAATTAGAAATAAATTAAATTAATCTTCCTCAAGTCAAGTCTGTTTTCACATAACAGTAATCGGTGAATGATTGCCCTGCCCTTATCTCAAGCCATAATTCTTTTCCTCTTATTTTCTCCCCTCGTCCTGCTGAGAAGAGGTAGTGGGAAAGCTAACAGATAAGGTTAACCCCCTACACTGCATTTTTAAAGTCATATTTAGAGTGACAGAACCAAAAGCAATATTTGGCTATATTTACAGCAGAAGTATTTTGCACTCTCCATCTGATTTAAAAGTTTTTTTATAAAAATAATATCAAATAATATCAAATGCTGCCATTATAATCCTTTGGTAAGTCTTAAACCATTTATTTTTAATGGCATGGGTATGATACTTGTATCTAAAGCATTCAGTCTACATCTGAATAACAACTTAAAAAATCCTATAAATGACAGGATTTGCTTGTAACTATTATGGTTGTGTGATAATTTATAGATGAAATTATACAGGACAGCAACTACAAAACTTTTCAACACATATTGATGTTACTTTCAGGATCCTTGTTACTTAATTCAAATAGGAAGAAACAGCTACTATGCCTCTGATTTGTACATTATAGCCTTTCTTCTGCATTAAAAAACTTACCAGTCAAAAGTGACACTCCATATATTACAGCTGGCATATTTTATCACCTTTAACAAATGTGTTTATCTTTCTTTCATAAAAAGAGGTTATATAAAATTACTTGATCTTCTGAGCATTCATTGAATGCTCTAAGCTTCAACGAGACCCAGAGAAATAGAACTAGGAGGGACCTTAATAGTTCACCTAGTCCACTGACAAGATCATCTGCTCCTGCATGATCCCTCAGAGATGCTTCTTTACCATCCTTGAGGGAAATGTCCCAGTCACTAGTCCAGATATTCAGAGTGGGGAGAAAGGGGACAAAAATTTGAAGTCACAGGATGGAAGTGAAGAGGTAGTAGAGGTTTGTCTGTGGTTGGGGAACACACAAACTGTTGTGTACAGGGAAGAGAGAGTAGAAGATGGGAGGCACTTACCATTAGAAAGAAGAATTCAATTGTGAAAGCAAGACCTTAGTACTGATGGTTTAGGATCTTGTATCAACTCTTTTTACATGTTAGTGATGCCCCTTGCAGTCACAACAATGCCATAACCAAGGTGGACATGAAAAGGTAACGGAGACAACAACTTCTGCAGATCACAGAATTTAATATCATGCTATTTTTTTAGAGTCTTCACTCCAATGAGTATTTCAAAGGAAAATACAAACACAAGACCTTGTGTTTCTAGTTCAGTTCATTTTTTTACTGATATTCATGGACAATCTCTATGGAATTCAAATAAGAAACATAACAGATCCTTCAGGACAATATCTGCTTGAGAGTCACCTTCTTTTATACAGCTAATGGGCACCTTATGACCTTTCTATTGAGTCTATATATGTAGGGAGAGTAAAATACCAAAGTGAATTTCATTATGCAGATGTGAAGGGGAGAAAATTGCTCTTAGTAATTATCTAATGATATATTTAAGTTCTGAGAAATTAGGTTTCATTCATAATTCAAAAGTACAAATATGTCAGACCACCTGATGGTAAATCAACTATGCACATCTAATAGCATTTCTGCACTTCAACAGAATCTGCTATAGGAATGAGGGATACAGGATTAAGACCTATTTATAGATCTTATTTTGTCTGTCAGGATGCAGACCTAAAAGCCATGTGATCAAATACTGTATTACTCCAACATAAATGGAAGGGGATTAGATAGATGCACACATTCGCCCAAGGAGCTGGACAAAAGGTCATGCACGTGATGCTTAGGCAAGTCTGAGAAGGAGCACTGCTCTTGGCATTGTCTTGAGCCAAACATGAAAAAAAAATACCCAAGACATTGGCAAGTATTAGAGAACAACTCCAAACTGGATCTGATAATGCTGAAATGTCAGCTGACATAATGCTGGCAGTGAAGGAACTGTGTAATTTCTTTCCTTTCCCATTTGAGCAACTTGGTCTAGTGGAAGATGTCCCTACATATGGCAAGACAGTTAGAACTAGATGATCTTTAAGGTCCCTTCTGTATTTGGTTTACATGGCAAAGTTTTTGTAGCAGACAGGCTGCAGAGGTTTCTTCTATCAGAAGCTGTTAGAAGCTTTCCCTAGATCTGATACAGCCAATGCCAGCTGGCTCCAAGATGAACTTGCTGCTGGCCAAGGTCAAGTCCATCATTGGTGGTGGTAGCACTTTTGTGATAACATATTTAAGAAGGGGAAAAAAGTTACTGTGTGGGAGCAACTGCACCCTATGGAGGCCCATGGTGGAACAGATATCCACCTGCAGCCCATGGAGGACCCCACACCAGAGCAGGTGGATCCCTGAAGGAGGCTGTGACCCCATCGGAAGCCTGTGCTAGAGTAGGCTCCTAGCAGGACCTATGGAGTTGTGGAGAGAGGAGCCCATGCTGGAGCAGGTTTACTGGCAGCACTTGTGATCCCATGGGGGACCCATGTTGGAGCAGCCTGTTCCTGAAGGTCTGCACCTTGCGGAAGGGATTCACACTGGAGTTGTTCATGAAGAACTGTAGCCCGTGGGAAGGACTCATGTTGGAAGAGTTCATGGAGACACATATCTTGTGGAAGAGACCCCACACTGGACCAGGGGAAGAGTGTGAGGAGTCCTCCTCCTGAGGGGGAAGGAGTGGCAGAGACAGCATCTGATGAACTGACCCCAACTCCCATTCCCAGCCTCCCTGTGCCACTTGGGATGGAGAAGGTAGAGAAAACAAGAGTAAGGTTAAACCCAGGAAGAAGGGAAAGGTGGGGGAAAGGTTTATTTCTCATTACTCTGATTTTATTGGTAATAAATTAATTTTTCCCCAAGTCAAATCTGTTTTGCCTTTGACAGTAATTGTTGAGTGATCTCCTTGCCCTTATCTTGATGCACAAGACTGTTATTATATTTTCTCTCTCCTGTCCAGCTGAGGTAGGGAGTGATAGAGTGGCTTTGGTGGGCACCAGACATCCAGCCAAGGTCAACCCACCACACCTTCCAATGCAAGCCATTCTATGATTCCATGATTTATCCAAGATTTATTATACACTTATCCAAGGCTGTGAATTTTCAGGAATAGTTTAACATTACAAGATGGGAAGGAAGACAAAGTATCTTAACATACAAAAGTATATTAATTTCCAGTATTTGTTAATCCATCAGTTTGGTATGGTATTACAGAAATCAAAGGCAAATTTATGCTTACCAGAAATCAATAAAGTGTTAGGAACATACTTACTTTGGGACAACAAATGGACTTTGTAAACCATACGGATAGGAAAATAGAGAAACTTTGGAAACTCTGAGAAGATTTTAGCATTGAAAGGGGTCCTGAAAGCTACCAGCTATTTCCCTCTAGGCTTTCAATTTGTACCCAGGATACTACGGCACAGATCGCCAAATCAAAGATTAGCATGTGTATTTCCTCTTCCCGGTGTGAGAGCCATTTGTACAGCTGCTGCTTTGGGAAACATTCAATAATCTTTCATTCTGAAAAGTCATAAGCACTCATGGAAGCCAAGAAGTCTTTTTTGGACAGGCACTGCCTCTTTACTTTGGCTTCTGCACATTTGATATGCACAGACAAGGGACAGAAAGAGCTTTGTAGTGAGTTTGTCACGTTCTGAGAGTGAGAAATCATGGAAATAACCAGCTGCAGTTTTAATGCCTCTTAATTCCCAAGACAGAGCACTAATAGGACAGATGCATTCCAAAGAATGAAAGCGGATGAATCTGGAACTAAAGCAGGACCTAACATATGGGAACAGATAAACTTGTCTATAGAGAAGGAGGATGTATGGAACGTTGCCAGTAGTCAGTTGAAACTGGCTTTGTTCACAGCCTTGAAATGTATATACTGTTTCTCCTCCAAGTCTTGCTTTCTGTATGACTGCTTCTGCTTCCACTCCAAAAGACCAATCAAATTCCAAGAGATTATTCTATTGGGGTTTCGTTTTGCCCACCTAGTAACAGGATGATCTGGAAACCTTGTAAGAACTGTAACTTGGCAGACAATCACAGCCCAAACAGAGTGCAGGCTAAAGCCCTGAAGTCAGTAGAAAAGCCCCTCATGCCTGAAGCCCAGGCCTGAAATGCATTTAGAAGTCCCGTGCCTGCATACGTCTCCAATGGTATACTTGATCAAGGAAAAATAATGGGACTTCAGTCAGGCTCCAGCTAGGGTGAAGCACGCTGTGGGGATCAGGGATAAATGAAAAGCCAAATTTCTGAGTGTTTTTCCAAGCCAAACAAAGCCACTCAATTTTCTGGGGTTTTCTTGGCACTTCTAGTGCTACTGGGAATTTGAATGGTGCCTGTCCGAGGATAATTGACTCCTTCTGTATGCTATTGTGATTCTCAAAAAAAGCAGCATTTTTCTCAATCTTTCCAGGCATAGTCATGTTCTTCACAGACTAGACAGAACAGGAAATGGAATGGGATGTTCTAGAAGATCTAGATTAATATCCATGAAAAGAAATCCACACCTCTGCATCACCTCAATAGATGATGACCCAGTTACATTAATAATTCATTATAGGATTTTATTCTTTTTATTTCCACGTGGTACTCCCATTTCTATTTGTTTGAGTGGATTGGCCACAGCAAGAAAGATGAGATTTAAATCTCTGGTTTCTGCTGTGCATTTTTAAAGAAAGAAATTAACTATATTGTACAAAGGCAGAAGAACTCCAAGTAATAGAAGCTAACTTCACTGAAAATAAAAGCAGAACTGGCATCATAGAGGGTAGTTGTTACAAACACAAGTCCCTATTTTTTAAATTTCATGCTTTATTAAGGCAGGCCGTGATTCAAGTTGTTGATGAAGTAGAAACTTGAAGTTGGTTTAGTTTTGCTAGTTCAATAAGCTTGCCACCATTGGGACACTTTTGAAAAGAAAACTCAGATCATTTCAAGGTATTTTTTGAAGTACTATTCCAATCAGTATATTTGATTATGTTGAGTTTGATCACTGTGCTCATACTCAAGTGAATTAACTCCTTTTTTTTCTCAATATCAAGCAGCTAATGAAAAATCTTATCCATTTTAAGGGATTTAAACTAATGTTTTTCCACCATGACCTGAATAAGCCAATCCATAGAAGCTAGTCTGACCATTTTCTCTCTGTCCAGATCATAATGCTTGGGAGTAGAGGATGACAAGAACAACTGCCTTACCAGTAATTTATGTTAATTAAATTTTCTAATAAAGATCTGCAAAGAATTCTTTCTAGCAGTTTTACTGCTGCTTTTGAGTACAAAATTTCTAAATATTTTTCATTCTACACAGTTCTAAACAGAACTTCACCACAAATACACACATTTATTTGAGTGCAAGAATGCCCAAAGCATGGCTGGCTTTTCCAGTTTTCTTTTTCATGCAGAAGAAAATGAAGAGAAAACATTAAAATTAAAACTCCAGTAACTGCACAATGTAAGGAATTTCTTGTGTCCCTATGGGCACTCAGACCAAACATCATTATTTTTACTATTATTATGGCATTGCAACAGATTGCTAGCCAATTGCCTCTTCTCTAACGGAATTTTTCTTTTTAGCTGAGAGCATAGGGGAGGTGGGAAGAGGATCTCTTAAAATTCTTAACATCCCCATGATAAAAGAACCCCCAAAAGGCAACAGCTGCTTAGAGAAGTGACAATTTTGCATCTTCAGAGGCTATTTAAGCAGAGTATGTTTTTCCTCCATGAGCTTGTCACCTAAGCTAACGAGTCTACAGACATCACACGCAGCTGTCGACAAATGCCAAGAATACACTAGAAGTGCAGCAGCGTATATGTACAGATATTACTGATCACTGCTGTTGCAACTCTCAGTCCTATGAACACTGTAGAAGTTCATATGTGCCATACTCTATGAAAACCATTATGAAAGTCAGTTAGTCTAGGAGAGGAAAAAAAAAAAAAAGCCAACCAGAAGATCAACGTTTAAAACTGTTGAGAGATCCTACAAACTGCATCTGCATGTGTATCTAAAAGATGAGGCACAGGATACTGGACCTGAAACTCCTCCTAAGTGCACAAATACTGGATGAGAAGCAGGAAATCAGCTTTAAGATAAAGGCAGGAAATGAACAGATGAAAGACGGAAATGAACAGATGAAAGACAGAAATGAGACCAAGCCCTTACAAGAGGCAGAAAGCACAGTAGCAGGCAGCTGAAGGCAGTGGCTGACATGAACAGCAAAGGCTGGACTGCCTGCTCTCCAGGCCAGCATCAGACCTAGCCCTGAGGAATTCATTCTGCCAGGCAGGGTCATTTGAGGAATGTTGAAGCCCAGCATTTGTATCCATAATACAGCAGAGAAATTCTATCTGAGAAATTTTGAAGTGCAGAATTACACTTCAGGTTTTAGCTGCTCTGTCTTAAGCAGTCTTCAATCTTGTCAAAGCTAAGTGTTGTTTTTTCCCCTACATCTTTTCTAGAAGTTTTTCTGGGCTAACTTACGTAGAACCCTGTTTCAACCTAGGTATGTCTCCAACAAATAAAGTGGGGAGGATAGGCATCATAGAGAGTTCATGTCCCAAAATGTGGCTTAGAGGCAAATCAGCCAGTGCAGGTGCACTTGTTCAACAAAGCACTTGATGCACTGATTTTTGAGTGTGCAGGTAATGCTGCAAAAGTCATGTTACTGAGCACTTTGCCAGGAAGAGGCAGCCATCCTGCATTTTGAAGTCAGTGCCAGTACCAGGCACAGGATACTGAGACCACACTGTTTTTTGCCGCTCTGATTCCCACATAACCTGCATGATCGTGAGTCCAGCCTGCACAGAGCCAGAACAGAGGCATGGCCGAGAAAGGGAGAGGCAATTGTCTTCTGAGAGATGAGGGTGGACAGAGGAGTGCTTGCATTAGTGTGTCAGGGTGTCAGATGACAGTGTCTGTAAGGGTTGATAAAGTCATATAAAAAGGAAGGGACTTCTAGAGGTCATCCAATCCAACCTCCTCCTCAAAGCAGAGCTACCTTCAAAGTTAGACCAGGTTGCTTGATACACTAACATCAGAAAGAGAGAGACTGCCCAGCCTTTATACTACAAAATAATAGAAATAGCAGGTAGTAGTAACATATATTCAGCTAAGTTCCATAATTGAATCTTAGGTTCTTATTTTTTTTTATTTTTTATTTCAAAACTGTTTTGCAAAGTAAGAGAAGTTCTCCCTGTGTCACATAGCTTATCTATAGCTTCATCTTTTGTTTCTTCCAACTTTATTCTGGCAGTGCAGGTAATGAATGAAGCAAGAAGAAGGTTGAGAACTGGAGACCTGAGCTCAGACCTGGTTTTACTAATGCTCACAGAATGGTCTTAGCAGTACACTACAATTAGAAACAAGCCCTAGACAGAACACAAATGCTCAATATGAAAAGTTTGACGTTCTCCTGTTTCTCCCCTCCCTAGCCCCATATTCTAAGACTTTTCCCTATTTATAATCCAGTGATTTGCTATTTTATCCTTCACATACACCATGGCAAGACATGCAGTGTAACGGGAATGATGCAGAAGTCTGGCAATGTACAAAGAAGAAGCAGTTTTATTAACAGAAACTGTATCCCTTTCCTTGATTTTTCCCTCACTAAAATGGTTTAATCTTTTTTATGTGATAAATTGCTTCTGCCTTTTAGAATACCAGGACACGGTATTAGTAACCAAAACTTGCATAATATATTACTCAAAATGAGTAGATAACATTCAACGATATTGCTAATGAAAATTATAAAGGATTGCCTTGAAATTTTATGCCTCCGGCAAAGGTGGGGCATGAACAAAACTGGAGTGACGGGGAGTGACTCTGTGACTCAGATGTACAGTTCTTTCCTCAATTCCTCCTTGCTCCTGGCACATGGTAGTTCACTCCTGAACTACTCCAGTTATAAAATATGACCCACCCTGCAATGTTTCATCTGCTGTTTATATAACCCTTTGCCTTGTATCTGTTTTCCAGGTATGTTGCAAAGGCAGAGGAAGGGAAGGGAAAACCAAGGACTCTGCCTACCTCCCCATACCTAGAACAATAGTCAGGTACTTACCTAGATAATAGCTGGGCATACATTTTTCTGAAAAGGCAGGAAATGAAATTCAAATTAAGTGAGGTGGGGGGAGAGAAGAAATAATATTTAAATATACAGTTAACAAGGCAAACAGAAAAAGAGCCCTACAACTCTGAGCTTCAGAGCACAGACAGATGAGTATAGGAGGACCACGTGGAAAAGTGAGAAAATATAAAGCTGTAGAAAAATTAGGAAATTACTGAGATAAAAATGCCCAAAAACAGTGCCTTATAGAAAATTGCTTTACAGACAAAATATTATCTCCAACATATTAATAGATTAATAACTTACAGACAGTAAATGACACTTAAACGTGATCTCAGAAAAATGCATGATTTTCAACCATGTTAGGAAAAAAAGGTCTATGGTAAATTGGTTCACCTGACTTTCACATTCATGATTCTTTCTTTAAAAGGAAGAATGGGAAAGTCTATAACGGCCATTTTCTCTGCCATATTCAGTTGAACCTTTTCCTCACCCCAGATCCACTTCTCCCACTGCAAATTAGTTGGACAGGTTCCTGGCAGAACTTCAGCTACTTTGCGTTTCTCTGGAATTAGCAAAAACGTTAATTTGGGCAGTTTGCTGCTAGTGCAAGTTTTTAGCCTGTCTGAATCTCCAAGGCTATTTGAGATAATATCGACCCAAAGAACAAAGGGGCACCTGTCGTGAGCCCCAAACAAAGGAAACAGATAGCGCTTGAAGAATTAAAATGAGATTTCTTTGCAACAAATGTTGAACAATGTAAGCAGACTGCTGTAGGAACAACTGGAGTTGCTAGCTCTAAATCAGAGAGGAGGGGAGGAGGGAAGAGGGAGGGAAGTGTGTTGCATTTCTTTCAAACAAGGGCTGCCAATGAAAGGGTGGGGATGGCCTTAGATAAGCTTCCTGATCCGCTTCCACTGAGACACTGGAAACAATGGGGTGGCAGAGCTGTTTGAAGGCAATGGGACACGTTTGTCTGACTACACCCCTTCCTCTTGGATGAGGTTATGGCTGCACTCATCCGGACAGCCCTCAGCATGAGGCTGCCTGCTTGCAAGGTGCTGTGTGTCCAGACCTGACGGCAGCATGGGCACAACGTAACACCCTAAACCTCAAATGGCAGCAGTGGGAAAACAAGGAAGCAAAAAACCTACCAGCAACGTGACATAAACAAGCCTTCGCCACCCTCTGCTGAGTCTGACAGATTTGCCGTACCCATTCATGGTCCTGACTGTACCCTCTTCAGCCTGATCCAAGTTGTTCACACGGGTCTATCTTGAAAGTAGAGTCAAACAATTACTTTTTTTTATTTCCTAAAAAAAAAAAAAATTTGTTTGTTTGGGTACTTTTAATATTTATGTCACAGAACTTGGAGCCCAGGCAAGACTACATGGGGAAGTCACTGGTCCTTCATCCTCTACAGGAGCATCTAGGACATGATATAGTCAGAGCCACAACCTCAGCACAACAGCATAGTACAGTGTGCAGCCAGTACAGGATATTTCTAATTAGCTTGAATATTTGTGGCAACAAGACAGATTACAAAGCAGGGAAAAATAATCCTGCTAGGTAAACAGGTGTTTATCCTATTTCAAGCTCTGTTTTACAGACAAAATTGTCTTGGTCTGACAGTTTTAATCCTTGCTGGTAAGTAGTATGGATATTTTATGATATGACTGCAATATTCACATATTCCAAAACTAACATGTAAAACTGCATAGATATCAAAATACAAAGAGCAAGAACCACAAGAACCACATCACAAAAATCTCCTATGAGAAAAGACTCATTCACACTCAGTAGCTGATGGGTTTTTAGGACATTTATAGTTGCTGAGAAAGCTATTACACTTTTTGACTTCAGTTGAAACTAGAATATTTTGAAACAGAAATGGTGAGGAGAAAAAAAGACTAAAATATGGTCACC
This sequence comes from Apaloderma vittatum, assembly GCF_000703405.1. NCBI lineage: Eukaryota > Metazoa > Chordata > Aves > Trogoniformes > Trogonidae > Apaloderma > Apaloderma vittatum. Next base: position 8,258 of record NW_009729047.1, on the reverse strand, counting down.
TTTTCTTCCATTACCTGCTGCAGTTCCTCCAGAGTGTCATTAATATATGTAGGCTGAATTAAGATCTAGAACAAAATGTCACAGTAAGCCAAATTTAAGCATGGATCATTTCTCCAAATGCATAATATATAGCAGGGGTTTTCACTAACAATCAACTACAGTACAGATTTGTCAAATAAAAGTAAAATAAAATATTCATTCTGCCATTATGATTCTACAAACATCCATCAGACAAAACAACTGTCATCTCAAAACATATATACATACCTACACAAACACAATCCTGAAGTTTACTTTAAAATTTCATATGTCAGCTAACATTCTCAGGTGAAGGTTCAGAAATCCTCAGGCAAATGGAGGTAATTTCCTCTGATAAAACACGTGGTTTTGTTGGGGAAATCTCTTGCCACAGGACAGGGTGTGATAGTTTACACTGCTTCAATCCCCAGGCTCCACAAAGCAGAAAAGTGAAGTAGGGAAGTACCACTACAGTCTTGCCCCTGTCCATCTCCTTAACTTGGTCAAGGTCCAGGGAACTGATCTGGGTGGACCCATGGCCAGTCTTTTACCAGGTGGCAGCAGCAGCTGTAACGGAACTGTAACTGTCCTCACAGTATCTAATAATCTTATTTTAGGTCCTACTTCAGTGTGCATTTTAGTTTATAATCAGTGTAAAAACTGTGATTCTCACTGTTCCAGAATCCTTTAGGGATCAATATGATTTTGATCTTAGTTTTTGGGCCATTACAGTCATTTTCCTAAGGCCTTTCCCCAAATGAAAGTCTTAGATAGAGGATTACATGTTCGTATGACCCAACACTTATATCTATGGTGATTTTAGATATAACCATGCTTGTAAAAGATGTAATCCTCATGTTTTGGGATGCATGCCAAGAAATTACTGTCTTATGTTACAAAGAAACTTTCCTTTGGGCAAGTCGCAATTTAATTGTCCCTTTGCAGGAATTCTGACACTTCCTTCCAAAGCACCAGGAATTAACATCAGAAAGGAAATATTGCAAAACCCTGCTTTTCCAAGGATTAAAAGATAAGCTTGCCAAATGTCTCAAGAGACTAAAATAGAAAATAAAATCCTACTATACAAAATGAGATGCAATTTTAAGACTTCTAGTATAAAGTCAGTATTGCTTTTGCAAAACTGTCAGGCATTTATGATCTTCAGATTTGCTTGGAAAGGAGTGTTAACTCATCCAGGGCAGACAAGTCCAAGGAAATACTGTAGGAATGTCTGTCCATTACTGAGCTTAACTGAAGGTACTGATATTTTTTCTATGAAAAGAGAAAGTAGAGGCACTGTAGGTGTCGAATCAGTCATGTCTCTCACCTTGACAGGCTCTGTGGAGGCTCTGGTGAAAGTTTAAGATAACTTCAATTGTGAAACAGGTTGGAGATGCTCTGCAGAGAATGGTTTTTATTATATGGTAAATTATACGCTATTATGAAAGTATGAAGAGGTTCAAATTACAAATCATGCAGTCTTGGAGGAGTGAACCAAAATATAAACTGCTGCAGGGAAACTAAAGAAGTCTTTAGGGCTTTTGGTATGCAAAATTACATTGGGCAAGTTTAAGACTGTATTTAAATCTGCTTCTAGGAAAAGGAGTTAAGAGAAATGTGTAATCAATACTCCAGAACACTTCTGAACTCAAACACTCCTCCTTGAATAGGCTTATGAGAATTCCAGTAGCACTGATAGATGTTAAATGGTCCAAGTCACATCCATTGGAACAGAAGATTTCTTTGTTAGTAAAGGGGAAAAGACATTTCAAAAGCATGGCTAAAGAATCATAGAATCATAGAATGATTGGAGCTAGGTTGGAAGGGACCTCAAAGACTAGATATTTTTGAGTTTGCTCCGTCTTCTTGCTGTTAGGTTCTCAACAATGGGAGGGGACATCAATAACTCCTCTGGACAACCTGTTCCAGTGTCTCGCCACCCTCATAAAAAGAATTTTTTCCTAATATCTAATATATACTCTCTTTCAGTTTGAAACTGTTATCCCTTGTCCTATCACTACATTACCTGATAAAGAGTCCCTTTCTTTCTTTCCTGGAGGACCTTTTCAAGTACTGGAAGCCTACTATCAGGTGTACCCAGAGCCTTCTTTTCTCCAGGCTGATCAACCCCAACTTTCTGAGCCTGTCCTCATAGGGCAGATGCTCCAACTCCCTGGTCATGTTTGTGGCTCTCCTCTGGACTCACGCCAACAGGTCCATGTCCTTTTTGTGCTGGTGACTGCAGAGCTGAACAAAGAACTGCAAGTGTACTCCCATGTGAGCAGACTAAAAGGGCAGAATCACCTCCCTCAACCTGCTGGCCACACTTCTTTTGATGCAGCCCACGATGGGATTGGCTTTTTCAGCTGCAAATGTACATTGCCGGCTTTATGAAGAACCAGCCATAGAAACTCCATAACTGACATAAAGGCCTCCTAAAGAACTTTTATTTACCATCTAGGACTGTGCTGCCAAAGCAGAAAAATAGCTTGGAGGCTCAAACCGAAGCAAAATTAATCTCTTAGAAGCCCTGTCCATCTGGGGAGAGTAATTGCCAGACCAACACAGACAACCTGAACTTCGAATGTGATCAACACCCGTGGATACCTCCTGAACCAACAGCTTGGAATGGAGTTATGAGTCTATCAATTTTACTCTGTAATTCTATTTCCACATTCTGTAACCTGTTGTTTGACCTTTATCTTCATAGAAAAAAAAACAAGATATTTAACCTTTAGCCTTTACTTGCAATTGGCATGCAGCAACACCCACAGACTACTCTGTCCTAGGGGAAGAACAGAAGGACATAGATTGTTTTGAACTTGTTTCTTCTTCTTCTTGCTGTTAGGTTCTCAACAGTGGGAATTTATCACCGTACTACAGCACCACTTCGAGGACTGGTTGCACAAAATGACACACTCATGGAACACAACCCTTTCCATCAAGCTGTAAGTTCTCCAAGGGTTTGAAAATAGCTTATGAAGCCTCCTCATCTAACTTGAGCTCACATCTGTGCTTCAAATCACATCAAGTAGGAACTTAGTCCTAGCCTTAGGGCAGGACTCTAACCACCAAACTACCGTGGACTAGCCAGGTTTGAAAAGAAACCTCAAGAAAACTGACCTTAGAGCAAAGAAATAATCTCAACAAACATTTGTGAAAGTTTCAGTTTCAACTCAGCAGCATTTCTGAATGAAAACATACTAAGCATCCTACACATTTCTAGCTGCTTTTCAGATCATAAGTTTTAATTACATCATAGCTATGACTAAATGAGGAAGAAAGCTTTCTGAGCAAAAGTCATCTGCAGACAGATGGCTGAGCTGTGACCCAGATTTTCTTCTTTACGCCAGTGGAAACCTGAAATAACCCTATGGAGTACAGAAAGATAAAAATCACTCTGGTACTTCAGCTGTGACAGGACTAATAGTTCAAGAGTCACACGGTGGATTTCCTATACTTCTTTATTAGTAATGCATGTTTCTTATAAACTCTGGAATAAACTTATGACTTCCTACACTACACATAGTCTTATTGGGGAGGGTAACGGAGGTAAAGATGTCATTGGCAGAATCCATGCACATACCTTGACAGCTATGTCAAGCTAGGTCTGCCTCCAGATAGCAATTGTATAGAAAAGTTCTGTTAAAAAAAAGCCTTTCTTTTTCTCCTGAAGACTCACTGATAAGTTGACTATAAACAGCCAGTGACCAGCTTTACAGTCATGTTGGCTTAATTTAAGAATAACAGTGATGGCAAATTGCTATTTACAGAACCTGATGGTCTGGCCAGAGAAATGTATTCCAATATGTGGCAGACAGGGAACAGAATGAGTAACTTTACAATTGACCTTAAGCCAGCATGCTGTGAGGAAACTCAGCACTGGAAAGATGGATTTAACTTTACAATAAAAGGAAACTCTGCGGGTTTCTCATGCATATCAACTCTGTTTCTGCTCAGTGCACTGTGAAAAGCATTATCTAAATTGATAATAGATTCTTCCATTATAATAGTTGTATATCTCTGTGTGGTTTGGCAGCTGTTGACAACATGAAACTTTCTCTGACTAATAGAAAAAATAGACACTTCTTGCTAAAAAAAAAAAAAAGAAAATATATTACAAGACCTTCCCTGTATTAGCTACCAAATTTAAACTAAAAAAGCCTACAGAACTGACAAAAACCTAACACTTCTTCATCTTCCCAATTCCCAGTCAATCTGCCCAACAGATGGGTTTTGCAGGTGAAAAAATGAAGGTTAGGAAGTGCATTTGTGATGTTGCGTCCAAGATACCTTAAAATCTCTTTCTATGACTGAGAGTGCTCAAGCCCTTAGCAGTATATCACCTGTTCTCAACATATGTTCCTATTAGGTCCAGCCCAACAAGCAAGTTTACATAATGCCAACTAAATCAGACTCTGTGTAGAACATTTCCCAAAGGAAAAATGATCCTGTTTTTTATCTCTGTTGTGTGAGGGCCTAGGTTATGGTTCTTAGGAGTAATTATCTAATCCCCAGGCTCTCATGGAAGACTGTATTTTTGTTCATGAAGAATAGGGAAGCTGGGCGAGGGGAACACTTCTCTTAGTAGGTGCTTTTGAAGTTCTTTCATGTCAGGTCAGATAGCTCAATATTCACTAGGGTAAAATAGACTGGATAGCAACAAAGAGGACTCAAAAATTACCTTGTTAGGACAGTCATAGTAGGACAAAGGCTGACCCTCAGCTCTGCTCTGGACCCTATAAAATACACAAACAGTAGGAGGATTAGCTCAGTTCCATATTCTGGTGAGCCAGATGTCTTATAAAATCAATAATGTCTTATTTCAGTCACCAGTAAGCAGACACCTGTTCTGGTCAGCTGAAGAGCTCTTGAGACTTTGCTGTGTATAGTATAATTTGAGTTAGCAAGACCACCTGTAGAAAGCCATTGCACCCTATTCTGTATGTCCAATATCTCAGACAACTGCCCTAATTTTTCTCACCTTCTAGTTAAACAGAAGGTAATGTCACTTCCTCTTCCTTAGGTAATTGTAGAGACTCACTCGGTATGTCTGATCAGAGAACACTTACCCAACTAGGTCAGGAAGCAAAATAAGCCACAAGCACCCTAGTTTGTGGATCTCCAGGAGGCCTCAGCTGCAGTTAGCCTCAATGGTGTTAGAATTTTGGGGGAAGTGAGAAACAGGTTAAACTTGAGAAGACTGGAGGATAGATCTTCTGCAGTTCAAATCGCTAGGGAGAAAAGAGGAATGGAGAAGTCAGCTGACCACACCATGTAACACAATCTGTTATGCAACCACAAACTTAAGTGCGATGCTCTGAAGCAAAAAAACAGTAGTATTAGATTTGCCTATATATTGTGGTCTGAAGAGTTTTTTATTATTTTTTCAAATTTGCTAAAATATAAATGGTATCTTATTATTCCTTCTAAAACCTTTAATCCTTGTTTGAGGTATTTAAAATTATAAATACTACCTGTACAGGAAAATTATTCCATTTTATTAAATAATCCAAATAGTTTTAAATATTTTTCACAAACACTCACAAAATATCTTTCAACAATACACACCATTCCAAAAGATCCCAAGAATTTCATTTTAGAGATCATGGTTTCGACTTTATAATTATTTGTAGCAGTCCTCCAAAACAAAGCTGCATTCCTTATTGTATCTTATACTGTCACATATTCTTTCCTTAATATATGTTGGCAGGTCTTCTTTATTAACAGCATGGATGTACATCTGTTCTCATAAAGATTTACTAAACAGGGAAAGTCTACACAAGGTAAATTATGTTAACCTGGAAACTGAGAAATGATTGGTCTCAATGTTTCTTAATAATCCAAGTCAAAGGGTTATTTTCTGCTCATCTCCACCTTCACACTTGTTGAACCTTCAACAGAAACAATTAAATCTGGACTAATGCCTTTAAACTCCTTTAACTCTTTCTGTAGAGAGGGTGAAAATCACTGTCATATTGAAGCTTTTGGGAAAGCATCAACTGACATCATTTAGAGACAGTATCGTAAGTAAAGGTCTTCAGAAATATTAAAAAAAATGTTAAGCCTTCAAACAGTATTGATGTTTTCATCCACACAGGCTTAACCAAGGATCAGTATAGTCCTATTATTAGTCATTTTATTTTCTTTTTTTTTTTCCCTTTTCTTTTTCATCATGGTTGCCACTAGACAGAAATCCACCATGAGAAGGAGTGTGGGGACCGAAACAGTGCTCCAGCACAGGAATGCAGCTGTGCAGGCTTCTGGCTGCAGGGAGTGCTTGAGCCTGTGCCTCCCAGAGGCTGCAACTGACAGTACCTGTGTGAGGTGCGGTCAGTTGGACGACCTTCTTTGCTTCATCGCAGAGCTAAAGGGAGGGGTGGAGAGGCTAAGGAGCATCAGGGAGTGAGAGAAAGAGATAGATTGGTGGAGCCTCTCCCTGAGGCACACACAGCAATCTCCACACGCAGCAGGGGATCCCCTCACCTCTGGCCATCAGGCCAAAGGAGAGGATCTAAGAGATTGAGGGGAATGGAAACGGGTCCTGGCTCGGAGAGGTAAGTGAGTCCCTGCCCGGCCTCCTTCACCTTCCTACTTTCTTCTGCAGAACAAGTATGGGGCTCTGGAGCAGGAAAGCCAAGGAAGTGAAGAGGTGGATCGGTGTTCACCCATGAGGCTGACTACGGTCAGCAAGTCAGCCCACTGCATCAGGACCAGTCCAACAAAAAAGAAAAGGAGCGTAGTTGTTATTGACGACTCCATCCTGAGGGGAATGGAGGGTCCCATCTGCCACCCGTACCCAGCCCACAGGGAAGTCTGTTGCCTCCCTGGAGCTCAGATTAGGGACATTACTAAAAAACTCCCTAGCCTAGTGTGTCCCACTGAGTACTATCCATTGCTGGTTGTCCAGGCTGGCAGTGATGAGATCAAACAAAGGAGTACAAAAAGAATTAAAAAGGACTTTAAGTCACTAGGCCAGTTGATCAAAGGATCGGGGGCACAGATAGTTTTCTCTCCTATCACTTCATTAGGAAGTAGGAATACTCTAAGGGACAGAAAAGTACATGCAGTTAATGCATGGCTTAAAGACTGGTGCCACCAGCAATGTTTTGGGTTTTATGGTCATGGGGAAGTTTACGCAGCACCGGGCATGAGAGATATAGATGGAGTGGGGCTGTCTCAGAGAGGGAGGAGAATTCTTGCTGGTGATATGGCAGAATTAATCGATAGGGCTTTAAACTAGGTTGGAAGGGGGAAGGGGATCAAACCTGGCTCACTACAGACAAGCCAGGGGGAAGTTAAAAACAATGCCCCTGCTAAAGTGCATCCACTCCAATACGGATGGCACAAGCAACGGTAACAGATGCTTCTCAATTAAGTCTCTTGTCTGTATACCGACGCAAGAAGAGTGGGGAATAAGCAGGGGGAATTAGAAATCTGTGTGTGGTTGGAGGACTAGGATCTCGTTGCGATTACAGAGATATGGTGGGACAACTCGCATAACTGGAATGTGGGCCTTGATGGCTATGTCCATTTTAA
>NW_009729047.1:0-529 GCF_000703405.1 Apaloderma vittatum | reverse complement strand
GGTCGTGCTGTGTTGGGTGTCCGTTACAGGCCACCTGATCAGGAGGAGAAAGTTGACAAGGCCTTTTACAAGCAGTTGACAGTAGCCTCTCAATCACAAACCCTTGTTCTCATGGGGGATTTCAACTACCTAGATATTTGCTGGAACGCCTACACAGCCAGCCATCCTCAGTCCAGGAGGTTCCTCCAGTGCATCGATGACAATTTCTTGATGAAAATGGCGAATGAGCTGACCAGGAGAGGAGCGCTGCTGGACCTTGTGCTCACCAACAAGGAAGATCTGGTTGAAGCAGTGAAGGTTGAGGGCAATCTTGGCTGCAGCGACCATGAGATGGTAGAGTTCAGGATCTGGTGTGGCAGAAACAGAACACCAAGCAGGATCGCAACTGTGAACTTCAGAAGGGCCAACTTCGGCCTTTTCAAGCAGTTGCTAGAAGAAACCCCATGGGACAGGGAACTGGAAGGTAAAGGGGCCCAAGAGAGTTGGTCAGTATTCAAGGACCACTTCTTCCAGGCTCAGGATCAGTGCA
>NW_009729046.1:15964-32157 GCF_000703405.1 Apaloderma vittatum | reverse complement strand
GTTCTTTTCCAGCCTCAACAATTCTGTGAATTCCGATCCTCCATGTCTTTACTGAACACACTCATTCAACATGCTAGTGGAAAATGTAAGTGAACCCTCGCGTTGACCTCAAAAAAGCTAACTGGAACCAGGTGTTAGCATACCTGGAGTCTTGTTAAGAAAATGAGGACTAGAGCGATGTTGACTGATAAAAAACACTCAAACTTTTTGAGTTTGCTCTGCACAAGATGTAGGCTTATGTGAGCGATGTCTTGCCAAAAAGAGCTTTTAGAGGATCTACAATCAAGAATTGTTGATTTACATAAAGCTGGAAAGGGTTGCAAAGTGATTTCAAAGACCTTAGAAATTTACCAGTCTACAGTTGGACAAACAATCTACAAATGGAGACGCTTTGGGACTGTGGCTAACCAGCCAAGAAGTGGGTGCCCAGTCAAAATGACCCCAAGAGCACAATGAAGACTCATCAATGAGGTACAGAAACAACCCTGAGTGACAGACAAAGAATTGAAGGCCTCATTGGAACTGGCTCATATCTGTGTTCATGAGTCTACAGTGCATAAAACATTGAATAAGTAGGGTTTCTGTTGCAGGACACCACAAAGGAAGCCAATGCTTACTACAAAAACATTGCTGTATGTCGAAGTTTGTGAAAGAGCACGTTGATACTCCACAGTAGTATTGGCAAAATGTTTTGATGAAACAAAAACTGAACTATTTGGAAAGAACACAGGTCACTATGTCTGGCGTAAAAAGGGCACTGCATATCGTCATGAAACCATCATCCTAACTGTAAAGTATGGTGGAGGGAACACCATGATTTGGGCCTGCTTTGCTGCATTGGGGCCTGGCCGGCTTGCAGTCACTGGGGGGAGATGAATTCCCAAGTGTATTAAAAAATTCTTTAGGATAATGTGAGAATGTCTGTATGTCAGCTGAAACTCTAGATGTTGGATGATGCAGCAGGACAGTGACCCAAAACACCGGAGCAAGTCCACAACAGAATGGCTTCAGAAAAATAAAATCTACCTTTTGGAGTAGCCAAGTCAGAGCCCAGACCTCAACCAATAGAGATGCTGTGGAATGACTTGAAGAGAGCCATATACATGAGATGTCTGAAGAATATGACAGAGCTAAAGCAGTTCTGCTAGGAAGAACAGGCTAAAATCCCTCCTGAACAATGTGCAAGTCAGATCCACAGCTATAGGAAGTGCTTGACTGAGCTTATTGCTGCCAAGGGGAGGTCAACCAGTTATTGATTCCAAGGGTTCACTTACTTTTTCCACTAGTATTTTGAATGTTGAATGAGTGTGTTCAATAAAGACATGAAGGATCAGAATTGTTGTTGTGCTGTTATTTTAGGCACATTATATTTGTCAATACTGTTGACTTAGATGATGGTTAGATCTCATTTATGACAAAATGCAGAACACTGTGAAACTCCCAAAGGTTCACATACTTTTCCTTGCAACTTTATAGTTCTCTCCTGTTCTAAGGGCTGCCCTCTTCATCTTTGTCAGCTGGCTTTAAAGACTTCATTGTCAGGGAGGCAGAATTGCAGCAATAGGCAGGGACATTCCTTGCTTTTCCACTCAGAAATGTTTGTCAGCATCACCTCCTTGGGTCCAGACTCAACTCCATCAGCTTTTTCAGATTCTTGTAAATACGTTAAAAGGCAGCCCTCATCTGCTCTGTGTTTGTTATGGGTTTGTGTCTGTGGGGTTATTTGGTAAGAGGGGGAGGTGAAGAGAGAAAGAAACTATGCAGTCGCCAGGGTCGGTAAGGAAGAAGAGGAGGAAGAAGAGCACCGGAGCAGAGCTCTGCCTGAGGCCCATGGTGAGATGGCAGGATGAATGAACCCCTGCAGACCAAAGAGACTGATGGCAGCAAAACATCCAGGATGCAGCCTCACGTGGAGGACCCCGTAGAAAGAGACCACGTAGGAGCAGAGGATGCACCTGAAGTGAACCGTGACTGCAAAGAAGACCTATGCCGGAACAGAGGACACTGCAGCCCACAGATGAGTCCCACACTGGTAGGAAGGACTTATGTGGAGGAGAAGGACTGTCTTCCCTGAGAGGGATACCAGGTGACATTAGGAGAAGACTGAGGAGTCCTCTGCCCAAGAAGGAAGGATTGCCATGGACAATGTGTGATGGACAGACCATACACCCCCATCCCTTGACCCCTGCGCCATTGGGGCGAGCAGACGTAGCTGCGGAAAAAGGGAGGTGAGGGAAAGCATTTCTAAGATCTAGTTGTATTTATTTTTCTTACTATCTTACTCTAATCTCGTTGATTTGGTTGAACTGGTGATGGCAAATTAAATACACGTTTTCTCCCCAAATCTGCTCTGGTTTTTGCCTTAGATTGTAAGCAGTGAATGAACCCTCCTTGTCCTTATCTCAGTCCTTGAGCCTTTTTTGTTTAAATTCCTCCTTCCCCATCCCTAAAGTGAGGGCTGCCTAGTTTTTATTGCTGGTGGCGTGGGCTCAGTGTTCACTTGTCATGGAGCTCAGCTGTAGCAGGTTTAAAATAAACAAAAGGAAAATATTCTAAAAAACTAAGTGTTAGGCTGCAGAACTGGAATTTTGGGAGGCCCAAAGTATACATTGGTTCAAAGGGGAATTAAACAGATTCACAGAGGATTTGCCCAGTACCAACCCTTAACAGTGATAGTCTCGGTGCAACTCAAGCCAAGCAGTTCTTCAACAGCTGAGAGGAGGATGTGCTGAAGAGGAACATCCTCTTAGTTATGTTCCTTATACTCTTGGCTCAGGTGAATAGGAACAGGATGTTTGCATACATAGTCCTTTCATTTGACTGACTACAGCAGTCCTTAGCTTTGTACATCCTAAGAAGAAGTTTTGGATAGTTTGCTAGAACGTGTGAGCTGTTTTACAGGGGGGATTCGGACAGAGCCAGTGAAAGTGGACAGGACCTTGAACACAAAACCAGAATGTGCAAGTGAATGGTCTTACTGTGGTAGGAAGTTATGCGTATCTGTCCCAAACACATACTGGTAGTTTGGAGTTGACTTGTTCTGTTTAAAACTGTTTTATTGGTTGATGTTGTTGCTGTTAATTTTGTCAGAGTCTTTTCTTACATTGCAATGTTCTTGTGCCCAAAGCTTGAAAGTAATGTTAAGGTATACGCTTTTTGTCTATTTGTAGAGCATGTGACTAGCATGGCAAGTTCATAGATTGATTGTTGCTTGCATTATCCTCTGGAAGGGAATACCCAAATGGATTTCTTACACTGCAAAATTGTTCCCAGGGTATGTTTCTACCAAACAAAGACTAGACCAGCTGAAGGTGGCAAATACTGTAAGAGTATCACCTCTGTGGTTCTTTGCAGACTCATGCAAAATGTCTGAATGTGAATTTGAAGAGTATGTTAGTCCTGTTAAGTATATCTGTAAATAAACTTTCCTTATTCATCCAGGTGGCTTGACCTTTCTGGAGCTTATTCTTGTAAGGTCTGCCCTCTGTCTGGAAATCCGAGTGGGGGACCTCTTTGAGAAGGAGGCACTGTTTGTATTCTGAGCAGCAGAAAAAAAAAATGTTTATTGTCTTGAGAGGGTTCTCACCTGCTTCAGTTCCTTAGGCCCTTTCTTTCAGATGTCTTTATTTCTCTTTCACTTTGTTCTTCTATCAGTGACCCTAAAACATGTGTTAGGTCCTGTATTGCCTTGGAATTTGCTCATTCTGGAAGTTTTGTCTTGTCTGTAACTAAAGAAAATGAACAGAATCACTGAAGTTTTTAGTAGTGAATTTTGCTGGGCATCTCTGAAGATTATATCTTTCTGTTTGTGATTGTGTGAACAGTGCTTATCTGCTACCATGAAACAGAAAGTATTGCTGTATCTTTAAATAAAATAAGGAGGCAATGAATTTGAAATCCATATGTGGGGTATGATTCCCTAAATCCCTGCTTATATGAGTTTCCCAAGTTGGGTACCTTGTCTGTCCAAATATATCTTGTTTAGTTCCAAGTAAACAATTTGTGAATGAGACTTGGTTATACTTTCAGAGGGAAGGATATAAAGAAAGACTTAATCTGCCATTACAAGTGAAATTATTTCAGTGTTCAACCTTCATTGATATAGATGAGTTATGCCCATAGTAAGACCTAAAAGACAGTAATGCTGGATGTTCTGTTTCAGTGCCAAATTTAGAGGTTGAATGGCTCTAATAGGGGGGCGATACATTGGTGCCTTCCTTGCAGTGTCTACTTACAGCCTGTTTGGGGTCATGACTACTTCAAGTCTTACTCTGCCTCACCTCTTGTAGACTCCACTTCCTCCCTTTCCATCTTCAGTTTTGTCAACTACTATCTTTTAGTGCAGGTGTATAATTCATTTTTACACAAACATTGATATAAATGCTTACTTGCTTCCTATCTGTTTTGCCCTTTCCATCTTATGATAATGCAAACACAAGGAGCTGGGCTCTGACTTTGTCCCTCTGATATTAGCAGCCAGCATCACATCTTGTGAGAGTGTGCAGTCTGTGCCCTACAAAGTCCCACTGGTCTTTTTTCCTGACTCTGCATTGCATGCTCATGTCTACATTGCTACTTGTTCTTCCTCTTATGAATGCTTTTAAAGTCATGGGCTTTTCCACCTTCTTGCCACTCTCCAGAATCCCTCCTAGTTCTGACTTAATCTTTTCCCCTTGTTCTGTGCCTGAATATTAGCCCACATAGTTTTGGGGCTATGCTGTTGCTCTAATTTTGCTGTAAAATGGTTTGTATCTGTCTTTTGACAAAAAATATGCATCTTGTAATCCTGTATCTTGTTCAAGGCACAGGCTACAGAGCTGTAAAGGAGTTTTTTCTTCCTCTATGTTTAAGAGAAAAAATATTGTAAAAATGAAAGATATATTACCTCCATGAGTACAGATCAGGAGAAAGGACAGACCAGATTGAGTCTGGTGAGAGAGAGGAATGCAGGAAAGGGGGTATTACACACCACAGAACAGCTGTGTTAGGCCTCTTGAATTGGTACTCGAGTAATTCCTGAATACCTCACTGTGTCATTAGCATAGACAATTCTGTTTTCTGTGCTGTGGTAAGGTGTGTGGAGGCTGTAGAATTCCCAAAGGTCTGCTATACTGAGCTGCTGCATCCTACTGCTGCTGTTTGGCTTTAGAGTTTTGTAACCTCACAAGTAGATGTGATTGACCTACTGGTACCCTGGTTATGACTAATGATATTACTGAGCCTTGTTTTACTCCAACAATATTCAGAAGATTGGACAGTTTATGCACTGTGTTAGACTACTTTTCATTAACTTGCAAGTCTCTCTCTCGTTTCCAGTTGCCATCTTCTAAATGGATTCCAGTGAATTTTCAGGATCTTTGGACCCTCTGTCCTTGCCTGACAAAGCACTTATTGGTGATCTTCCTGCTGTTTTTGGAGAAGATCTCCTGGGCTCCCAAACAGCTTCTACCCAGGAAGTTTCAGTTCTTCAGCTCCCTGGCTGGGATCAATCCAAGCAGATGACTGCAGATGGGGACTTGGACCTTATAGTGAAAGCAGACAGCCTATCTGAACTAAACAAATCAAATGACCTCGTTCTAGATAAATCTAGTGGCTTGGGTGTGCTGGAGAAACCTGATGTCTTGGATGACTTGGATAAAACTGCTAACTTGACGGAGGTAGATAAATCAGAGGGTTTGGATGGGCTATATAAGGCACATCCTTCCCAGGATGGACTGGTGAACTCCTCTGCGCTCTCTAGAGAAGCTCTTGTTCCAGAAACATGTAAAGAAGGGAAAAAAGCACCAAGAAGTGATTCTGGGGACATAAAGGAAGATGATGATGCTGCTTTTGCTGCGCTGTCTGATGGCAATGCCCCTGCATCACCCCAACAGCCCATTCCTGACTCCAGGGACCTCGGCAGCACCCCAACCATGGAAGAAATCACAGCACAATCCTCAAGTCTGCCAGTGCCTACCCCCACTCTCAGTCTTAAACAGACAAAGAAGGCAAGGTTGAAGACACCAAGGAAAAGCTCACCCATTCAGAGGGAAGGGCTAGCAGGGGAAGTGGAGGTGGAACTGAGCCCAGACAACAGTACTGCAGCTTTACACCTCGAGTCTATGATGGAAAACAAGGCAGAGGAAGTGGATGATGGTAGGAACAAGTCCAGTAGGGTACTGGAAACACAGGAAGCCTTACCACCAGCAGGTAGGTTGTTATCTTGGCAGAACTTGCTTCCTTTTGCTCAGGAGGTCATCCTGCTGCACACTGCTGAAGCTGGAGTCTGTTTTGCACTTCAGCTTTTCCCATTATCCCCTGCTATGAAACGGTCAATATTACTGATGAACTAGATTTGGGGAAAGCCCCTTGCTTACAGGGAATAGTGGTCTGGAACCTGCTCCCTTGGTGCACACAAGCTCTTGCTCTGGCTTTCATAGCTTTAGCTTTGATTTTCAATGCTTATGTCAGCTAGGAGCTTCCCTGGTAAAGCTGCAGCTGTGCATCAGCTTAGCTCACACTCTTGATCACTGGAGTCTTTGGTGGAACTGAGAGTCACCAACACAAGGTGTTTCCAATAGGCAAAGTCCCTCTTCCTGGGCTGGCCATCCTCAGGAGAAGCCCAGTCTCCATCAGAAGTGGTTGGAGGCAACTGCCCAGCATGCCTCCCCCATACGGGGAAGAAAGTCCCTTACAGGACTCCTCCCAAATTGTGTGTTTGGATCTCTTGGTCGGTTTAGGAGTTTCCTGTATCTGATTACCTCCAGAACTGTGCTTGTTAGCTAGGACTGTCTAAGGCTTCATGTGCAGACTGACCCAAAGGGTGGCTGCATTTGAAAAACACCTGTCCTCTTCTGTTGGAGAAAAGCAAGATGTCAGATGCAAGCTCCTTCTCTTCTTCTGTTCCAGGAGAAGGCCTGTCTGGGAAGGGAAGTGAGCTGTCAATTGAGAAGGTGAGGAAAGTGTGGTCAAGTACATATGCTACAGGAGCATAGAGTATGGCTGGGTATTGTCAAACTGTGTGAGGGACACTGGCTGTTTTGTTACCCCTCTAAGAAGGTGTTTGCATGTCTCCTGTGACAGAGTGATCCCTGTGCACTGCCACTGTGCTGTAATGTGGCTTCAGTGTGTCCCTGCTACCCCCAGCTGGTATGTCATTCTCAGGCTTACTTCTCCCCCATCTTGCCAACTCTGGTCTGATATCCGTACAGTTTTATGCATTTTCAGCCTGGTTATTGGCAAAGCAAATCCCAGAAGCTGGAACTTCACCATTATCTGGGATATTTAGCCACGGTAGTCCTAGCAGATGCCTGGCCTAAGTATTTTCTGAATGTATTCTAGGAGCAGAAAAGAAGTGAACGAGCCAGAAGATCAGAAACTGCTAGGCCTGAAACTGTGAACTCCTCTGAGAGCAGTGAGTAACTAGGAATGGCCAATGCCTGTTATCAGCCAGAGACAAGGGCCCAGGCCCATTGTGGGCTTGTGGCTCATGGTGTGAGTATGGTAGGAACTCTGGAGCTTCTGTGCAGACTTTGCTCTTACATGGAACAGGACCCTTCACCCTGTGAGACTTCATCATGGGAGGTACTTGCCTTTCCCAGGGCACTTCCATTGAAGGGAGGGTTGTAGTATTTTTACAGTGGTGCATAGACATCAAGCACCAAGTAATGGGATGGGACTCTGGAGTAATTCACAGAAAATCCATCTTCCATCTCCTCAGCCAAAAACTTTCTTCCTTTGTCTCTATGGCAGCAAGCTGTCTGAAGGAAGGTTGTATTTGAGGGATTTTCCTGTAGAAGTATGTAAAGTCTCTGTTCTTTGAGATGTTGAGTGTCAATCTGCCATTCCCTAGCATTTACGTGTTTCTCCTTCATTGCCTGCCTGTGCTGGAGGCTGTTGATTCAGCTTGTTCCCTTTAAGGCCTACTGGTATGTGGAGGATTTTCTGCTGTAAATGTTCACCCTTTGGGCTTCTGCTCAACTTTGGCAAATCATGACTTCCTAGAGAGGAATTGTACTTCAGCCCAGTTTGCTTAAAGACCTCCTGACTCATCTCCAATTCCAAGTATATATTTTAAGGGTCCCTTTGTCATTGCACCCAGACAGGTACAAAGCACAGAGACTCCAGAAAGGTGACCTCAGAAACCTCCAGCATGTTTCTCATGACAGAGGTTTCTGTCTCAGTTTCTAATGCAAAATTTCTGTGGATCTTTCTCTGCTGCTTTGCAGTTCCGGTCTCTGATGAAGACTCTGATGCAATGGTGGATGATCCCAATGATGAGGATTTTGTTCCTTTTCGAACCCGACGCTCAACTCGCATGTCTTTACGCACTCAGATGGCTCAGCGAGCTGCCCGCTCTACTGTTACCAAGATGACTTGTGCCAACTGCCGAACACCACTGCAGAAGGGCCAAACTGCCTACCAGCGTAAAGGGCTCCCTCAGCTTTTCTGCTCCAGTTCCTGTCTCACCACCTTCTCGAAAAAACCACCTGGCAAGAAGTTATGCACCTTCTGTAAAAAGTGTGTGTTCGTTCCCTGTTCCTCAGTGCTCCCGTGCTTGTAACCCTATTTATCTGCCCCACAGCCCTCCTTGCCAGTCTCCATCCCTGTGACCCTTGTGCTGCCAATTCACCCACAATCACTCCTGACCACTGCTAGTTGCTGCCCCGTGCCTTCCTTCACACACTACATATTCCAGGCTTCTTATACCCCTTTCACATTATTGCCTTTCCCTGCCTTTCCCTGCCTGTCCATACACTCAACCCCCCATATCCCAGCCTCCTCTCAAAACAGCCTCCTGCGTGCTCTGTCTTCAGGCACCACCTGTGAGAGTTCTTGCCACACCAGAAAGTCCTGTCTGCCATCCTGTCCCCTCCTGGCTTTACTGGTGTGTCCCTACACTAACACATCCTCTCCTGATCCCCAGGGAAATCTGGAATACCAAGGACTCTGTGGTTGCCCAGATTGGTTCAGGTGGCTCTTTCCACGAGTTTTGCACCTCTGTTTGCCTCTCCCTCTATGAGGCCCAGCAGCACAGACCAGCACCTCAGTCCTCAGATGCTCTGGACACCAGTCGCTGCAGTGTCTGCCACAAACCTGGTGAGGTAAACAAATCCTTTCTCCTTCCTGTCTTCTGGATGAGGTGCTTGGCCCTGCTAAGGACTGTCAGAGAGTATTTGCCAGGTTCTTCTGTGATGTGAGGCCTCAGCCCCCGAGTTGGCTTGGGCTCACTCCAGGTCCTTCTTTGTTACTGTGAACTAGCTCTTATTCTAGCAGAAGAAATAAAGTTTCTGCTTCTTCTCACCCTTAAGCTCGTTGCTTCCTGCCACTCCACCCTCCCAATTGCTCTGCTGACTTTTGGCAAGGGAAGCCTGAGTCCACACCAGTATCCAGTATGGTACTTGCACAAGTTTTAGTGTAACAGCCTGTTATCCCAAGGGCTGTGGTAGTAGCGGGGCACATGTGACGGAAGGAGGCACATGGTGGTTTGGGGATGTGACAACAATGATGTCTCTGCAGATCCAGCATGAGGTCAGCAATGGAAATGTGGTTCACCGCATCTGCAGTGATGCCTGCTTCACCAAGTTCCGGGCCACTAAGGGGCTGAAAACCAACTGCTGCGACAACTGTGGACTTTACATCTACAACAAGGGGTTGCCCCTGGAGTACCTCTTCCACGAAGGCCAGCAAAAACGCTTCTGCAACTCTGCCTGTCTCAACAGTTACAAGAAGGTGTGTGAAGTCAGCTGCCTGGGGTGGGGCATCTCTGTGGCACCCAGCTCATTTGCTTGGTGTGGCACAGGGCACTTTATGCAATAGCGGGTGACTTGAATTGCCTTGGATTTTATTGCTGACAAAACATTTAAGAGATTGCTGTGAAGAAACTCTGAAGGAGGTACACAGAATTTATTTATTCTGCGTGGGGCCCATCTTAACCCTGAGCACAGGTCAGGCGCTCAGTAAGCTGGACTGTGCAGTGACGCTGGTATATGCAGTTAGCATGAACTGGCTTGTTTTGAATGTCTACCCCAAATCTGGCTGGATATGTTCCTCTGTGGCCTGAGCAGCCTTCACTTAACTGTATTGATAGGTTTGCCAAGCTCTTTATTCGCAGGGGACCCTTGAAATGAGAAGGTGAAGTGCCAAAGGGCATTCTTTTTTGCTACCACCACCTGAACCTGAAGACTGAGCGTGGCTTTGGCATCAGATGTTCCCTGTAGGAGAGATGTCTTTTGAATACAGTAGTGGGGTGGGATATGAGACTTGGACCTTGCTGGCTGTGATGCTCTCCCTGGCAGCTCTGTCCTACTCTGTGTTTGCAGAAGAACACTCGGGTCTACCCATGCATGTGGTGTAAGACGCTGTGCAAGAACTTCGACATGCTCCCCAATGTGGATCGCAGTGGCAAGATGGGCCTGTTCTGCTCCATTTGCTGCACTACCTCCCACAAAGTGAAGCAGTCAGGCTTGATTGGTAAGAGAACCTACATACAGGGAGTCAGTCACCTCTCCAGTCTAACTCCTTCCACGGTACTATTTATTGTTTGTGGATTCGACTGGAAAGAACACATGTTGCTTACCTGGAGAGGAGTCCAGTGAGACAAATGGAAAGAGATTTGGAGAGCAAGGAACCCTTGCAGCATGTGGACATCTTAATACTGAGGGGTGGTGCTCATTACTGTTCTTGAGAATGCAGGAAGCTGTACTGGCATTGCACTTTCCATTACACAGAGTACCAACATATCCAGGAATGGGTATGGTCTCTGGTACAGATACGGCAGCCTTTTCTATCCAAAGAGGTCACTTCCTTGAACCACTCTGCTCTCCATCTGTGTTTAACATTTCTCTTCTAGCAGAATCTTGTGCTCTTAGTTTCCCTGTGTTCTTGTTCCTTGCTCTTTGATAACAACTTGACAGACTAAAGATGAGTGAGCAGCTTGCATGCCATCCTCAGAATCCAGCCCCACATCCTGTGCTGCTGCCCTCACCAGTTCCTGTCTGTTTCATCAGGTCCCCCTAGACCCTGCAGCTTCTGCAGAAAGAGTTTATCTGAACCCTGCTATTACAACAAGACAGACCGGGTTGTCTACCAGTTCTGCAGCCCCAGCTGCTGGACCAAATTCCAGGTACTGAAATACCCTTCATGCTGGGCTGGGCCATAAAGCTCATGCTTCCTTTCACGCTTAACAGAGGCTCCACCTTCCTCAAGCTTTTCAGGGAGGGTCCATAAGAAAGTCTCTGCTGGAGCATGAAAGTTGCAGTGACTATTGTTGCCAATAACTCAGTCTTGGCCCTATCTTCCCCTTCCTCCATTTGAATAAGGCAGTCTGTAATTAACTCCTGTCTGTCAAGTTATGCTGAGCAGGAGTGCAGGGCTGTACTGCATGAATGGTTTGGAATGTAGTGGCCATACAAGGGCAGGAGCAAAAGCACAAGTAAGCTAGCAAAGCACAGTGGGCACCTGCTAGTAGGGTGGAAAGTGGCAGAGCTCAAAGCACTCAGAGCCATGTTTCACAATGAGACGTAAGTCTTCTAGGATGCGTTGTCTAAAACTTTGCAACCAGCAGGCGTGGATACCTCGTTTTTAATGATCCTCAAAAGCTTTACTGATGGCTTTTAATCTTCTGTTGTTAAATTTCAGCATATGTGAAATCTTTGTGGTATTCAAAAGCATCTGGGAGAATCTTAGTTTTGTACAGTTGTCAAAGGAAAAAGCAACAACCAGGAACACATGGTAGCGTTAGACCAGGACATGCCTTGGGCAACTGAGAAAGCTTAAAGAATCTAGAGGTAGAGAGTTACTTATTGGCAGTTGTAGGATTTGGTTTTGGTTTTTTTTTATATTTTTGTGGGATTTGGTTTTTTTTTTTTGCTTTTTGATTTTTTAATAAAGCCTTGATGTAATTCTTCACTGAGATCACAAGTGATGTTGGTAGGGTAGTTGTGGAGTATTCACAATTGTAGACTTCATAAGACTTGAATCATAAAATAGTTTGGGTTGGAAGGGACGTTTAAAGGTCCTTTAGTCCAACCCTCCTGCAATGACTAGGCACATTGTCAGTTAGATCCAGCCACATATATAGTGTAAATATACCCCTTTTTAGTTTAAAACTATTACCCTTGTTCTGTTGCAGTAGGCCCCTCTAAAACATTTGTGCCCATCTTTTTTATAAGCCCCCTTTAAGTACTGAAAGACTGCAGTAAGGTCTCCCTGGAGCCTTTTCTCCAGGCTGAACAACTCCAACTCTCTCAGCCTTTCTTCACAGGAGAAGTACTCCAACCCCCTGATCATCTTCATGGCTACCTTTGGACCAGCTCCAACAGGTCCCTGTCTTTCTTGTGCTGAGGACTCCAGAGCTGGACACAGTACTGCAGTTGGGGCCTCAAAAGAGCTGAGCAGAGGAGCAGAATCACCTCCCATGACCTGCAGCCCAGGATATGGTTAGCTTTCTGGGCTGCAGGTGCACCCTGCTGACTCATATCTAGCTTTTGATCCACCAGTGCCCCTAAATTCTTCTCTGCAGGGCTGCTTTCAATCTCTTCATACCCCTGCCTGTAATGATACCAGTGGTTGCCCCAACTCAGGTCCAAGACCTTGCACTTGGCCTTGTTGAACTTCATGAGGTTCACATGGTCTCACTTCTTAAGCCTGTCAAGATCCCTCTGGATGGCGTCCCATCCCTCCAGTGTGTCAGCTGTACCACTCAACTCCGGTGTAGTCTGCAAACTTGCTGAGGGTGCACGCAATCTCAATATCTGTGTCATTGATGAAGATATTTAACAGCACTGGTTCCGATACGGATCCCTGAGGAACACCACTTGTCACTGATCTCCATCTGAACATTGAACCATTGACCACTGCTCTCTGGGTGCAACCATCCAGCCAAATCCTCCTCCACCAAACAGTCCATCCATCAAATCCATCTCCAGTTTAGAGGAAAGGATGTTGTGGGGTATCATGTCAAAGACACTACAGAAAGCCAGATAGATGACATCTGTTGCTCTTCCCTTGTGCACTGATGTTGTCACTCCATCACAGAAAGCCAATAGGTTGGTCAGGCAGGACTTGCCCTTGGTAAAGCCATGCTGACTGTCTCAAATCACCTCCCAGTCCTCCATGTGCCTTATCATAGCTTCTGTGAGGATCTGTTCCATGATGTTCTCAGGCACAGAGATAAGGCTGGCAGGTCTCTAGTTCTTAGAGTCCGCCTTTCTAGCCTTTTTAAAAATGTGTGCAGTGTTTCCATTTCTCCAGTCACCAGGGACCTCACCTAATTACATAGAATCACAGAATTGACATAACTTAAATTACTGCCATGTAAAATCAACATTGTAACGTGAGTAAACCCATGCATAACCTGGATTAGGAACTGTCTTGCTAGCAGATCTCAGAACACACTTGTCAAAGAAGAACCAGCGAAGAGAGTGTTTCAAGATGTCTTCTTGGGGATCATTATTAAGCCCAAGGAGTTCAACAACATCATCAGTCACCTGGCAATCAAGTCAAAGTAAGCATGATAAAATTTTGCAGATGAAACAAAAACTGATGAAGTGTTAATTATGCAGAGGTCAGGGCAGACATAGAAAGCAACGCAGTTGGATTACTTGACAAGATTGGTTCCTCCTAACATGTGCTTAAACATAGTTCTGTGCAAGATCCCATGTCAGCCTCAGTCAAGTAGTGTGGGGATGTAAGTCCTGGGAAAGTAAGGATTTTGAAAAGGCCCTAAGATTACAGCAGATAAACCATATAGGATGAGGAAGGTTGTTCATCCAATGTCCACTTTATTTTCAATGTTGAAGAAAAATTGGAAGTGTGCTGTTAAAAGACAGACAAATTACATTTAGGCTTGAAAAATGCATATACTGAGCCACTCATAGAGCACCTTATCTGAGGGTATCAGAGCTAAAACCAGGAATGTGACTTTATTAATAAATGTTTCCTTGTGGACAAGACACCAAGTGCTAAATGGCTATTTAATCTAGCAGAGGAAGGTGGAATGAGAACAACTGTTTGAATTCTGAAGTTGCATTACATTCAAAGTAGATACCAGGCATCTGTGCTTCAAGATCTTTTGGAGAAATTCTCAGGAGAGGTAGCAGAGTCCACATCTCTTAATGTTTTCAAATGCAGAGGGGTAGCAGTTTGAAAGCTTGCTTTCTGAGAAGAGCTGGACCCAGTACACTGCAAGAAAAGTCAAATTGCACAAGAATCTTCTCTCCAGGAGCTTGAGACATGATCTCATGGACTGACCATGAGTGACTGACACTGGCAGCAAGTGCAGGTCTGAGTTGGGGCACACAGACTGCTGTGGATGATGGAGGAGGCTGAAGGTGGTGGCAATGCGAAATGGGTGCTCACTGCGCTGTGTGCCTCTCTCTGCATAAGCTGTCTCTGTTTCCTGCAGCGCACCAGCCCAGAAGGTGGGATCCATCTCAGCTGCCATTACTGCCACAATCTTTTCAGCGGGAAGCCAGAGATCCTAGACTGGCAGGTGAGGACTTTCCCTAGGGGTTTGTTGAGGTGCAGGCCAACTCTGAGGAGGACTTCTTCCTCTCTTGGTTCAAAGCAGAGCACCTTCTGTGCAAGTGTTCTCAATGCCTTAGCTGCAGAGGTGTGCCTGGAGACCATGCACTGAGTGCTGCACTCCTCATGTTCAGAAGGATATCAGAAGGGCAGGAGAAGACCACCTGTGCTAAACCCTGTGCCAGAAGAGCTGGGGACTTGGCTCAGCCCTGTAGTCTTGCTCTTGCTTCCCTAATTGTGGGGACCTCCTGCCAGCCTGGCTGACTCGGTGGCGGTCTCTTTGGCAGGACAAGGTGTATCAGTTTTGCTGCAAGGACTGCTGCGAGGACTTTAAGCGGCTGCGTGGGGTGGTGTCTCAGTGTGAGCACTGCAAGCAGGAGAAACTGCTGCATGAGAAGATCCGCTTCTCTGGAGTAGAGAAGAACTTCTGCAGTGAAGGTACTTGGGGAAGGTACAGGAAAGGCAGAGCCCCCATGCCAGCCCATGCTGGAGGAGAAAGGAGCATGGAGAGGAACTGTCTTAGCCAGGCCCTGGGGCAAGAGCCTTGCCATGCAGTGAAGGGAGGACTGTCATGGGGATGGCTTGCTGTCCAGCCAGGCCCTAGGGCAAGATCTTTACCATTCATTGTGTCCTTGGGGCGGGCTTTCTCACAGCTTTTCTCTCTCTGCGGGCTGGGGAGACAGCAGGTGGCAGCTCCGCTCCTCCTGTCATCATGCACTTCTACACTCTTACGTCTGGGCTGGCCTGACCTGGCCTTGCCCTGCCTGCTGGGTTCCTGCACACAGGAGGTTGGAGTCAGACTCTTCCTAGAAGCATGGAGGTGAGAGATGGCAAGTCCCCATGAGGTCCCGTCTTATCCCAGCCCCAGGGGCCAGTGCTGGATTGTTCCCTACAGTGTGTTGTGTGTGCTCTGTTGTCTTCGCAGACCTGGATTCTGGTCATGTTTGCATCAGGGAGGCCCCCAGTTCATCCTGGGAAGGTTTCACTCCTATTGTTTCTCCGCAGGGTGTGTGCTTCTTTACAAACAGGATTTCACCAAGAACCTGGGCCTGTGCTGCATCACCTGCACCTACTGTTCTCAGACCTGCCAGCGGGCGGTCACCGAGCAGCTGGAGGGCAGCACCTGGGACTTCTGTAGTGAAGACTGCAAAAGCAAATACTTGCTCTGGTACTTCAAGGTCAGTATTGGCACTGGCAGCTTGTGCTAAGTGCTGTGTTGGGCACAGCACCCAGATAAGTGGGCATTGCACTGAGGAAGTTCGCACTGCTGGAGTCTGGCTGGCACTGCTGCGGAGAACCTGGCACTGCTGGAGTCCTGCCTGGCAATGACGGGACACTGCTACGGGGAAGCTCATGTAGCTGGACTCCCCAGCTGATCCTGCCAGAGCACTGCACTGAGGAAGCTCACAGTGCTGGATCCGCGGCTAGTGCTGCTGTGAGAAGTTCGCACCGCTGGAATCCCTGGCTGGCACTGGCAGGGCACTGCTGTGGGGAAGCTCACAGCACCTTGCTATGTGCACCTTTCACTGGAGAGTTGTGTTGCACTCGGAGGGGGTGTGGTTAGTTACTCGTTGTTTCTCTCCTGCTGATGCGGGCTTTAGGCAGCTCGGTGCCATGCCTGCAAGCGTCAGGGGAAGCTGCTGGAAACCATCCACTGGCGGGGGCGAAACAAACACCTCTGCAAACAG
>NW_009729046.1:6366-15890 GCF_000703405.1 Apaloderma vittatum | reverse complement strand
TAGGAGGGAGGGAGGGGACCTGCATAGCTCACTCTGAGAGACACAGGGATGACTGAACAGCAAGGGGTGGAAGCTTGCTGCCCAGGACCGGATGAGATGCTAGGGAACAATCCTGCACTGGCCCTTGGTGGGGGGAAAGGACGGAGTGGGACCTAATGGGGCTTCTCCATCTCTAACATCTATGGTTCTATGACACACAGGGCCCAGACGGGAGGAGCCGGTGCCAGCGTGCTGCCTGTAGCTCACACTCTTAGAGAGGATACTCAGGGATTTAACATCCTCATGTTGCCAACGGAGAGCTCGATTTTCAGGGTTAGGGGACAGCGTGGTTTGGCTTGATAATCCACCTGCAGCCCCACACCACCTCCGAGCTGTGAGTTTCTCAGATCTCATAAGCTAATCAGGATTGGGCCAGGTCAGTGCTTGGATGGGAAACATTAAAGGAAAATGCAGGATACTGCAGGAAGTGGTGCTGGTGATGCTGTAGGTGGGCTCTCCTCAGCCAGAGCTGAACCTAGAGTAATCTTGAGGGAGCACTGAGCTGCTGGAGGCACTCTGTGTTGTGATGTTAGATTGGAGTCCTACCACTTACCCAAAGATCGCTACAGCTTTGAGGAACTGTCAGTCCTGTGTCCCATATAACCCCATTCTGCATCCATGGAGTTCCAGCTGGAAAGGAGATTTTTCACTGCCTGTTGCCCCATTTCCTGTCATTAACTTGATCCAGTTGCTTATGGAAGATTGCAAAGTGCTTTGGGGTCCCTCAGGATGGAAGGAGGTCATTGCTTCGCCCTTGAACACTTCGGTGGTCTCATTCTGCCGGTCTTTCAGAGGCCATGATCTTCTAGGTAGTCTGTATGATCTAATTAAAATGCCTGCAGCTTATGGTGGGACTCACTCCAGTGCATCAAGTTTCAACAGATACCTGCATTGCAGGTTCGGGGCTTTCCTCCCCAACCTGGGATTTCATGAAATGTAAAACCCTGACTAGGGTGTGCCAAGGAGGGGAAACCAAGACAAGGACCTTCCTGTGAGAGACCTCGTCTTCTGTCTCCAGACTCTTCCTGGTTCTTCTCTGACAGCAGTGGGCTGACTGCAAGATGAGGAAGGCCTTGATGTCAGTCTTGCTTAGACAGCAAAGTAGAGCGGCTCTGCCAAAAGCAGCAGATTCCACCAGACAGAGAAGCCCCAACCTGTCCTCCAAGAGCCATGCTCTGTAAAAGGCTGTGTGAGGCAACAGCTCAAGTAGTTGCATACTGGTGTGACCTGGATAAGGAACTGTTGGTTTCTGCATGGGGATGCCATGGGGGAGTCTGATGGGGCACAGACTATACTGCTGCCCAGGGAAAGGAGACATGTTAAACTTGCTGGTTCCTGTAGCTCAGCAAGTGATTCTACAGTCCTAGTGATGCTGTCCCATTTGTCCTGTGCTTTCAAGGCATCTTTCTTGTGAGGGACCAATAACACTGGTTTTGGGACACAGGCACAGCAAGCAAGCACTGCCTGTATGTTTCACACCAGTTGACTGTTGTCTCCTTGGAGCCATGGGCCACATGACTGAGAAGTACCTTTTCCACCAACAACATCTGTGAGAGTCCGAGCCTCTTTGGAGGCCCCCAAGAACTTTGCCATTTTGTATGTGAGGCATCACCCTTCACATGCCATAGCTGCCTCTCTGCGCACAATGTGAGGCAGAGAACTCTGAGGACAGCCAAGGAAAAGCCTGTGAACACTGGTGAGTGCTCATCTGAGCACAAGCTCCAGGCTGCCCCAGCAGCTGCCTAGACCTACTGCATTCAAGCTGGTCAGAGGGAGTTCTTGGATCCACTGAGACCATTGCAGATCCTGTGGCTGAATGCTCAGCTGCAGTCTAGGGAGCTTCCTCCAACTAGAACTTAACCTGTTCCCCTCTGGTGGTCAGCAAGTGGACCCTGCTTGCCTTCCAATTGCTCAAGAACTGTCCTGCCTTTCCTTGGGACAGAAGACTGCACAGTACGAATGCCCACATGCCTTTGGGAGTCTGAGTCTTTCCTGAAAAGCCTATCTGTATGTAGGAAATGCAAATGGACCCAGTACTCCCTTTGGGTGCTGAGACCTGCTGTTTTCCTTGCAGGTGTCTCCGTGCACGGCCCAGTGTTAGTTGATGCTGTAGAAGGCAATTCTTTTTCCAGCCGCATAGGTAACCAGAGCTCATGGAAGACTTGGATGAAGGTGTTCTTTTAGCTCGTCTGCCTTTGAGATGGATGTAGGTTCTCTGCAGAGTAAATGGTCTGGAATTATCATCCAAGCCAGGATGATAATGTCATCACCTGAGACTAGTGTCTGCCATAGGCATGTCTTACCTGCAGGTAAGACATTCCCCTGTTACCTTAGGGGAATGGACTGCACTCCGTAGCGCTGGAGGAAAACTGTCTCTCTGCTTTCCTGGAATATCTCATAATACTACTACCAGCTGTGTCAACTTCTTCCTAGGGATCTCGAAGCACTTTGCCAAGATATCTGTAGCAGGGAGATGGAGGCACAGGGAGGGGCCATGGCTCGGTACAGCAAGCCAATAGGCAGATCTGGGAGTAGAGCCGTGGATTGCTCTCTCTACAAGGGGCTGGGATTTCTCCTGACATGCTGTGATGGGGATGGGGTGGACTGCGAAGTAGCACAAAATTACATAGGAATGACTTGATTTTGTAGTGTCTTCTGAGCTGCTAGGGCTAGAGATTGTGGAAACATTAACTGTTGCTGGAGTGGCCAGGAGCAGTTTCTGGGGAGCTTGTCCCTGTGCTCTGGCTGCTTCTACCTCGAGTCCCAGCAGTGGGACTTGTTGGCCCAGAAGCTTTTGAACTTAGAGTCATTGCCTTCTCTTACAGGTCAGACTTCAGAGCCAAAATCACCTGCCCCTTCCCTGCAGAAGGCACAGACTAACATGGTAAGGCCCACTGGAGGTAGGAGTTTTCAAAATAGTGCAAAGAGACTATCTGCAGAAGACAGGTCTGCGATTGCTCAGAGAGATTTTATTCTTCTAAAACCAGTGCATTTTAAGACATCTGGACAGTGGGAGCTGCTGAGAGCTGCTGGAGATGGCAGTATCAGCATATCTTCTGCAAGGGAGAATAACCGTTCCCCAGGAATCAATGATGGGCTCCAGAACCGAATCCAGAACTGTGGCACTGGCTTCTCTTTTAACAGTACTCCCCTGTTCCTGGACAAAGTTGTTGTTCCGCTGTGTTCCCTGCTGCCCTGTCAGGCAGGAGTGACCAGTGCAAGATTCCCTGCTGGCTGCTGCATTGATGCCGCACAGGCTTGCTGCCTGCCGGGAACAGCTTGGCAGTCCTTCGGCTGGGAGTGACTGTGGAAGCATCTGTGTGTGTCTCTGTGTGTGTTGGGGACCAGCAGGCTCCAGGAGGTGCTTTGGGAGTCTCTCTAGCTGTACCTGAGGTTGAGAAGATTTGATGCTGCCTTAGGTGGACATCAGCTTCCTGTTTTCTGTGTTTCCTCAGCTGTCAGCAAAGACCTCCTCAGCCCAGATGTCTCCAGCCGCGCCACCTCCTCCACCCCCTCTGGTTCCAGCCACCCCTCGGAAAAACAAAGCTGCCATGTGTAAACCACTGATGCAGAACCGGGGTGTTTCCTGCAAGATAGAAGTGAAGTCCAAAGGATGTCAGACAGGTATGAAAACAAAACATAGCTGTGGGATTATAGGGGTTTTTTTAGCAAGACAAGTGACACATCCCTGCTCCATACTGAAGTGCTGTACAGAGAGCTGGGTGTTTGGCACTGTGCTGAGGAGTCTCGGGGCAGTGCAGGGCACGCGCAGCAGGGCTAGAAGTAGAGAGACCATTTCCATCAGCAGCAAAAGGAGAGACCTAAAGAACACTGCAGCATTATCCTATCTCATGTAGGACAACTTATGTTACTCTGGAAATCATCAGCTGGGGGCCGTCTGCTGAGCAGGTTCCACTGTGTAGCTCCTGTTGGTCCTGCATGTGTGGTCACCAGCATATGCAAGGCAACCAGACCTCTGAGCAGGGCTTACACCTCTGGCTAAAGCAAGCCTCTCTTGTTGCAGGGCTGTGTGGCTTGTTGCTGCTCTTAACTCTGCCCTTGAGTCGTAGAAGCTGGTGGCTGGAAGGGCCGTGGTGCTGAACAGCTGGTGACATGGCAGTGCACAGTGGGGCTGAGCGGAAAAGCTGCTAGGAGCAGTCTCACTGATGTACTTTTGCTCTTGCCAGAGGCTGACTGGAAGCCCCAGGTGATTGTGTTGCCAATCCCTGTCCCGATCTTCGTGCCTGTGCCCATGCATATGTACTGCCAGAAAGTACCTGTGCCTTTCTCCATGCCTGTCCCGGTAAGCGACACACAGCGCCCACTCATGTTCTTTTACTGTCTTGATCCTGCCTTGCTGCAGCCTCCCTGCTTCTCTCTTCATCCTCTTCTACCTCTGCTTTCACATCAGTCAGCTGAGTGTCAGTTTTTTGCCTGATGTGCTGCTCTTGACAGGTGCCTGTGCCAATGTTCCTGCCCACCACGTTGGAGAGCACAGATAAGATTGTGGAGACCATTGAGGAGTTGAAGGTGAAGATCCCCTCCAATCCACTGGAGGCTGACATTCTGGCCATGGCTGAGATGATTGCAGAGGCTGAGGAACTGGACAAGGCCTCCTCGGACCTCTGTGGTAGGTTCTGCCATGGCTTGGTCCGGCCCAACAGCTGAGATGATGTGGGGTTTGCCCAATCTAGGAGCTAGAGCATCTGCCAGGATCACAGTTCTTCCAAAGCCTTTGAAAAGGTAGCAGGGAAGAGCAAGTCCTCAGCTTCTGCTGAGGTCATAGCAAAGAGCTGCAGCAGAGAGCAATGTCTGTCGCTGTCCCTTTTGGGAGTATCAGTCTTGAGGCACATGTGCAGCACTGTTAATTTATTTATTTAGGTGTTCAGGCCCTTACTTAAAGCAGCTTCTCAGCCATAAGACTAGCAGTTCAGACCTCACAGATGTTTTTACTTGCGGGCTGCATTCCTCAAGCCCCAGTGGCTAAGGCTGTGGCTGGGGAGAGGACAAACGTCCAGTGTCTTGCTGTCTGGGGAGAGCTGGACAGCGTAGGTGTCATCGGGCTGCTCTGAGCACAGGACTGTGTTGCAGGAAACCTGACTTTGTTTTCCAGCTGTCACAGGGAAAAAAACCAAAACATTTTCTTGGAAGTTGGGTTTGTAATTTGATTTTGCATTGCAGACCTGGTGAGTAACCAGAGCGCAGAAGGTCTCCTGGAGGACTGTGATCTGTTTGGACCAGCACGGGATGATGTGTTGGCTATGGCTGTCAAGATGGCAAATGTCCTTGATGAGCCAGGCCAGGACCTGGAGGCTGACTTCCCT
Source organism: Apaloderma vittatum (assembly GCF_000703405.1). Lineage (NCBI taxonomy): Eukaryota > Metazoa > Chordata > Aves > Trogoniformes > Trogonidae > Apaloderma > Apaloderma vittatum. The sequence continues at coordinate 10,527 of NW_009729046.1, read as the reverse complement.
AAGAGTAAGAGCTGGGTGAAGCAAGCATGCAAGGCTGCTCATGCTGCAGGAGGGTCTTCCTGCTGCCCTCGGCTGACTATAGCCAGCAGCATTGAGCTATGTGAACTTACCTTCTCTCATGCCCTCTAACTGACCAGGCTTGAGGCCAGGAACTGAAAGTCTTGCAGATGATTTCTCACAGCAGGGGTGAGGAGACCACCACTTTTGAAGGAATGTGTGTTTGTCTAGACTAATTGACCTGTTGTGAACACAGGTCTGCAGAGAAGGGGAAGTAAGAAGCTGATTTTAATAGCACAAAGAGCAGGGCAGTGGTACTAATGTGCTTCTGGATGATGATTCTAGAGGACGTAGCAAGGTGAGAGAGAGACCTGGACAGGGCATGACATCCTGGGAGATGGCAGAATTGCTGAGTGCCCATTAGCGAGGAGATGGTGGAAGAAGAGGCAGGGACTTGCAGGAGCACAGCAGTGCTGATGCAAAATGCTAGCAGCAAAGGACAGAGAATTGGTATGCCTGTGCCATGCTGCCCCCAGTAGTGGCCTGGGACAAGGGAATGAAGAATGTTCCTCAGGTTTAACAAAGAAAAACATGTCAGAGGGAAGAGTGTGGAGCTCTAGTTAGTCTGAGAAAGCATCATCTGCCAGAGCTATATTTCCATTGTTAGGCTGTTGCTAATAGATTATGTCAGGCAGTGGTGGAGTGTGTGAAGTGTTGGTCTGCATGTTTCCTTTTTATTTTGCTGTAAGAACCATGCAAGCACAGAGGACAGGATGAGAAGACTCAGCTGAGCCCTTCTGCCCATGTTTCCTTTCAGACCCTCTAGACATCAACCCCAGTGTGGACTTCCTCTTTGACTGTGGACTGGTGGGACCAGATGATGTGTCCACAGAGCAAGATCTGCCTCGTGCTGTCCGCAAGGTGAGCTCTGTGTGCGTACTGCCTGCTTAAAGCTCTTTGGGTTTGGAGTGGCAGCTGCTGTCTGGGACATAAGAGGTGAACTGTGCCAGAGGCTTTGGTGTGCTGAGGAGGTTATACTCTCTCACTTCAGGGCATGTCTGGCCTGTGGACTCACTTCAGAGGAGCTCTGAATGCCACAGGTCATGTGAGAGCTGGCCTCTTTCCTGCCTGTGGCCCTCATAACTAATGGGCCTTGACAGCTTGGAGGTCAGGAGAAGGATGGCTGCTGGCATGGGTATAGGCACACTGGGAGGGAGTTGGCAGTCAGCAGGTCTGAAGGATGGTCAAGATTCTTCAAGTCTGTCCCAAGTAGGTGCCTGGTCTCACAGTACGCCTCTCTGCAGGGGCAGAAGCGTCTGGTGCTCTCTGAAAGCTGTTCCCGGGACTCAATTAGCAGCCAGCCCAGCTGCACAGTGCTGAATTACTCATACGGTGTGAATGCCTGGAAGTCCTGGGTGCAAGCCAAGTATGCAGGGGGAGAGACCAGCAAGGGAGAGGAGCTACGCTTTGGCCGTAAGTGCCTTGTCTGGATGGGGTGGAGTGGCAGAAACCTCCCAGAAGATGCATCTCAGGATGCTGAGGTGATCCTGTGCTTGCAGGCTAATGTCTGAGGTTGCTCCGTTTGTCTTTGCAGCCAAGCCCATGAGGATCAAGGAAGATATCTTGGCCTGCACAGCAGCTGAGCTCAATTATGGCCTAGCCCAGTTTGTCAAGGAGATTACACGGCCCAATGGGGAGCGCTATGAACCAGACAGCATCTATTACCTCTGCCTTGGCATCCAGCAGGTGAGGGCTTGCCACTCTCGGGTCCTCCACAGCCTGACCTGAGGGTCAGATCTTTACCCTTTATTCTGCTTTCTGGGGACCAAGAGAGGCTCACTGGACTCTCCTTCAGTGCCTCACTCCAGGATAGCAGCTCACCTGGTTTGGTCTTTGTTCCAAAGCCCAGCAGGTCAGGTGGCAGCTGTTCCCCAGCCTTGCACCCTTCTTTCACATCCTTGAGGAGGGCTGGGAGATCTCCCGAAACTCAGTCCATTCTTCAGCACCAAGTCTGCTTTGTCATGCCCCAGGATTTTCCTCAGAGCCCTCAGAAGTGGCTGTTTTTAGGAATCTGCCCTACAGCTCTGGTTGTATAAGGAGGGGCACCCTGCATGCATGCGCTGGGCTCTCTGGGGAGGATTACATTCCAGATGCTTCCATATCTCTCTTGACTGTGTATTCTGTCCTTTCTAGTACCTGCTCGAGAACAATCGTATGGTGAATATATTTACAGACCTTTACTACCTGACCTTCGTACAGGAGCTGAACAAGTCCCTGAGCGGCTGGCAACCCACAATCTTACCGAATAGTATGTGTCTCCAGAGTACCTTCAGTCATCACACATACACAGTTTGTGCTTCTAGCCTTGGATCCTTCAGTCTCATTGTGCTCCCTCAGCCTTAACCTTCTTCCTTGGCAACACAGTCCTGCTGTGTCTTGGGGTTGTACTAACCCATACTGACAGAGTGGAGCCAGCCTGTTATACACTTCAGCAGCAGCTTCCATTGCCCAGAGTCAGGGTAGCTGGGAGCAGAGCACAACTGTTTTGTGTCCTGGGACAGTTTGAATCTTGACAACATGGTGATGTCGCCAGCCTTTGATAAAGACCATACCAAGCCAGGAGGTACACTGGCCCATGCCTTTGTGTTCCCAATACATAGGCGAGCACCTGAACACTGTGCTAGGTTTTGGCTAGGGCTGCTGTGTTCCTGCCTTATGAGCAGACTAACTTGGAGTTCTGCAGAGGCTTTTCATGACACTGTGATCTGGGCTGCCTTCCCTGCTGCATCTTGTCAGTGGTTAGTTTACAGATCCAGCCTCACCTCTGTGTATTAGCTCTCCCCGACAGAGTCATTTGGCTCAAGACCTGTGGTCTAGGCAAGAGCTGGCCATGTCTGTCCTGCCCGCTGCTTTTCCTTCATCTCACGCTGAATGCGGTGGAGCATTGACCTGGAGTTCACTTCGTTACCATTTACAGGGATGGGCAGTTAGGATTGATTTAGGTTCTGGCCTGTGGTTTGGCTGCACTTTGGGGTGGCTTGTGACTGAGCAGAGCCAGCATCTAGCTCTGCTGATGGCTCTAGAGAAGTAACCTTGTGGGAAAGGGGATGATGTGAAGCATCTGTCTTCTGCAGTGAGCTAGCCTGGGCAAGATGAAGGGATTGCTACAAAGCCACTCTTGATGTGACCTGGTTCTTCCTCTGTGCATTGCAGACACAGTTTTCTCACGTGTCGAGGAGGAGCACCTCTGGGAGTGCAAACAGCTAGGTGTTTACTCACCCTTTGTGCTCCTCAACACCCTCATGTTCTTCAACACCAAGTTCTTTGGGCTGCAGACAGCAGAGGAACACATGCAGCTCTCCTTTACCAACGTGGTGCGCCAGTCCCGCAAGTGCACCACAGCCCGTGGCATGACAAAAGTGGTGAGCATCCGCTACTATGCTCCTGCCAAGCAGAAGAAAGGCCGAGGTAGAGTGTGACAGACCATTTCTTTGTCCCTCCCCCTGTGTCTCCCATCAGCTCCCAGATGTGATCCTGGTCTCTCTCTCTCTGCAGATGGTGGCTCTGGAAAGCGGAAGCGTGAGGAGGAGATACCAATGTTGGAGCAACGGGAGAACAGGATGAACCCGCTCCGATGCCCAGTCAAGTTCTATGAGTTTTATCTCTCCAAATGGTGAGGCTTTCTCTGGAGAAAAGGGCATATGCCATCTTGGTGTTACCTCTCAGTTTTCCCGGGACCCTGTGGAGTGGCTGCTGCTCTCCAAATATTTGTACTTGAGTGTGAAGCCTTGTCTGGGGTCTGCACTGCTTGTATAGACCATGGTTGAGAGAATGCTTCTCTCTGGCTGCTTTCACTACTTGCCTCTCAGTAGACAGGCAGGAGTATGCAGTATGAGTCGTGGAGCTTGGCTGGTTAGCAGATTCAGTCTGAATGCTTACTTTGTGTCCTCGTTCTGCTGAGGGATGAGAGGCTGTGACAAGCCTTTAGGCCCCATAACCATGAGGGCAGGCCATGCTTTCCAAGCCCCATGAGCTGATACCGTCGGGCTCTCCTTCCTCTCCCTTTACAGCCCTGAGAGTCTGCGGAACCGCAACGATGTCTTCTACCTGCAGCCTGAACGGTCATGTATTGCTGAGTCCCCGCTCTGGTACTCAGTCATCCCA
>NW_009729046.1:0-6348 GCF_000703405.1 Apaloderma vittatum | reverse complement strand
GCATCCTGGCTGTAAGGGAGATTTATGAGGAGCACAGTCGGCTCAGCAGCCTGGAAGATGACACGGACTAAGAGTAAGGTGCTGCCAAGCTGGCTGTACTTCAGCCTTAGACGCCTTGTCTCTCTGCCTCCCACTGCAGGGTGGGGGCTGTGCGGCATGGGAGGGGACGGTGCTGTGGCAGTTCTGTCCCATCGTCATTACTTGGATATCCCGTCCTGCTCGTTACAGGTCTCCACTACGTACATGGCCCCCATGCTCAGTCCTCCCTCCTGTCCCAGCTGCTGGGTGAGCTGTCCTCCTCGGGGCCAGTACCCACAGCACAGGGGTGGCAGAGCCCCCAGGGCAGCTCCGATTGCCCAACCCTGTTCCCCTCTACCCCCAGCCCTGACACGACACCCCAGGGCAGGTACTGCACAATACCACAGAGCACTGTCTTGAGGCTTTTAATTCCCCCTTCCTTTAGCATCCTCTCATGAGGCTGAGGGTGGCACAACAGGAACAATAGCTCTTCTGCTGTGGCAGGATGGTGTTTTCAAGGACTATCAGCAGTCTGAGCAACAGTGGCTTTGTGCCCAGGAGTGGGAGAGGTTTGGGCTGGCTGTGGGTAGCAGAGGTAGCTAGCACTGGAACATGTGAGCAGAGTGCCAGCCTCACCCGTGGGGACACTTCCCTCCTACACAGCTGGGATGCCTCCCTTAATTTTGTCAATATTTTCTGAGTCAGTGGAAAACTGATGGAGATGGGTCGTACCAGTGCTGCCCCTCTCTTCCTGCTGTCTGCCATTCTGGTGTAATCTCCCTCCCTCTTCCAAGGTCCCATCAGTGCATCCCTCCGTTCCAGACAGGGCTTCAGGCAGCTGCTGTCGGAAGCAAGGAGCTCTGCCTGGCCTCTTCCTTCCTCCCAAAGCAGCAAGGTGCCAGGGCTGTGCCTAGGCAAATGAGGCTCTGGCTGTGCTGCTTCTTGCTGCCTCCTGCCTCTCCTTGTGTTCTGGTCTGTTTTCTTGAGCTGTACATGGGTCTCCTGTTGAGCCTGTATATATTGTTCTGGGCCCTGGCCCAGGGCCATCTGTTCTCTGTGTCCATGTGGAGAGTGAGCTGCTCACCAGTCTTGTTGTAGTGATGCCAGGGCGGTAGGACTAATCCTGTGTCTCTGGAAAGCATTCATTTCAAATAAAGATGCAGAAAACTTTTGGCAGCCCCTGCTTTCACCCCCTGGGCAGATTGGGCACTGCAGGAGAACAAGGCCAGTCTATCAGCACTGCTGTGCACCTCTCTATCCCTGCCTGCCTGCGCTGCCTGCAGTTTCTACCTTTCCTGGCTCCTGGTGTGCTGCCAGCTCTGGCATGCTCAAATGGCCCCAGACCCCATGCCTGCTGGTGCCAGCCTGGCATGCCCTGTATCTCCCTGCCCATCCCTTGTCTATGGGGCTGCAGCCCAACCCAGCAGTGGCCCTGCCCTGGCCACACAGTGTGTCCATGGGATAGACCAGTCAGAGAGCAATGCTGCAGTGTCTATGGGCAGAGCAGGAGTCAAATTATGTGCATTGGGTGTTTGTTTTCTCCCCCAGGGCTGACAGGCCCCTGCATCAGCCCAGCCCTACTCTCAGCCCCACTACTCCCAGGAGTGCAGGGAGTAGCTGAGCTGTGACCCTGGGACCATGCCCATCTCTCACACTGGTCTTGGGGTCCGTGCCACAAGCCTGGCAGGACCTGCAGACAGAACCACAACTGTGGCTGCCCATGCATCACCCATCCCTGAACATCCCAGCAGGCCATGTTCATACTGCCTGGTCTGCTGCTCATGCCTTCCCATGTGATCCACTGGCCACTCCCAGCCATGCACCTGCCTTCTCCAGGGGTGCAAGGCCATGGGGGGATCTGCCAGCAGCCATGGGGCTGCCACTGCCAGGCAGGGTGACAGAGGTGCTGTGTGGCACCACAGGGCCACCAGGACTGGGCAGGATGTGGGACTTGGGACCTGGCCTCTGCTGGCACTTGGTGAGACCCAGGTGGTAGATCTCCACCAGGTTGAGCAGCAGAGATATGCAGGCCACACCCAACATGAAGAGGATGAAGATGGTCTTCTCAGTGGGCCGGGAGATGTAGCAGTTGACAGTGTTAGGGCAGGGCCAGTGGCTGCAGCTGTAGAGGCCCTTCATCTTGAACCCGTACAAGGCATACTGGCCCACAATGAAGGCCACTTCTAAGAGCGCCTTGAAGACGATGTTGCAGACATATGTCCTCAGAATGGCCTCCCGCATGCAGACCCGTCCCTGTGTGTCCCCTGAAAGGACCTGGGGCTGCCTGAGACGCTGACGCCTAGCTGCACTGCCAGCCAGTGCTGTCGCTTCCTGCTGTGTCTTCTCCAGATGCACCAGGTGCAGGATGTGGCCCAGGTACACGAGGCTGGGGGTAGAGACGAAGATGATCTGCAGGACCCAGAAGCGGAGGTGGGAGATAGGGAAGGTGCTATCGTAGCAGGCATTCTGGCAGCCAGGCTGCTGGGTGTCACAGGAGAAGCCAGACAGCTCATCATCCCAGACCCGTTCAGCAGCCGCCCCCAGCACCAGGATACATAAGACAAAGAGGACGGTGAGCCAGACCTTCCCCACCACTGTGGAGTGCTCCTGGGTGCTCTCCAGCAGCCGACCCAGCAGGCTCCAGTCCCCCATGGCACACGTCGTGGTGCCCTGCAAGACAGCCATGCTCCAGACATGGACATCCCACAATGCACTAAACCATCATGCCATTCCCCCAGCCAGGCAGGCATGCAGGGACCCGACCCGGGGCTGTCTCTTAGGTGTCGCCACCCTGCATTCCACAGCCCCTCCCTAACCTGCCATGGGGAGGGCAGCAGGAGCAAAGACCTCTGGCAGAAAGCAGCCCTACCATGATGGGAGCACCATGGGGGATAGTGTGCAAGTGGCCCGGCATGGGGATCCCTCACCGTTGGTCAGCGTGCAGGGCAGAGCCTGGTGCTCCGGCGTTGTTGGCTTCCTTCAGGCAGGACAGCGCAGGATGCTGTGAGGCCCCTTCCCAGTTGGTCCGCAACTCCTCTGCAGGGTGCAGACAGCTCCACCCAGCTCTATCTCTCCACTGGCAGCGACTGCAGGGTTATTGGGGCATGAGGCAGCTACCTCATTGGCTTTCACTGTGACTGGCAGATGAAACAGCCACTGGGGAAATCTTTTCCTCTCTATTTTTGATCTGGGCATTTTTCTAAATATATTCGGGGCTTCAGGGGCTGGTGCTCAGGGACCATGAGCCCTTGGACACTGTCAATGCTACCCAGGGGTCACTGCTCCTGAATGCCAGCTGCAGAAGCATGCAGCCACGGCCCCAGCCCAGCCCAGGCACTGCAGCCCTCACATCCCTCTTGACACCCACCTGGGCTAGGGTATAGGGGTGGACACTCACACTGGCACCCTAGCCCCTAGCACATCCTGGCTGGAGCAGAAAGGAGGGAAGCAATGTCTGAGAATAGAGATTTAATGGCCCAGGATACCCTCCTTGCTGTCCGTGAGAGCCAGACCAGCGCCGGGAGGACAGGGGATGAGACAGGGACAGTAGAGGGCCACGGGGTGGCTGTGGGGTGGAGGCAAGGGCTGGGTCCCCTGCAGTGCTGACTCTAGCAGGCAGAGCAGCGGTCACCCTTTTCCTGCAGCCCGGGGTTGCGGCGCAACATGTCCTTGAGGGAGCCATCCTGCTCTGTCAACAGCTGGTTGATCTCATTCTGCTTGTATTCAGAGGAGAGCTTGTGCCCATAGAAGGAGCCCTTCCCTGATGGGGGATTGGAGTTGTGCTGACCTCGGCGGGCACAAGCTCGAACTACCAGGTAGACCAGCTCCGCCATGTTGAGAATAATGCAGATGCTGGAGGTGACCAGCATGAAGACAGTAAAGATGGTCTTCTCAGTGGGCCGGGAGATGAAGCAGTCGACAGTGTTGGGGCAGGGGTAAGCCTCGCACTTGACCAGCCGCACCATCTGGTAGCCTGGGTAGAGCATGTAGAAGATGTACATGAACACAGCCTCAAAGAGCAGCCTGAAGACAACGCTGCAAACATATGTCCACCACAGTGAACCTGATATACGCATTTTGTGCTTCTTCACCTCCTCCATGTGCTTGGCGTCTGCATGGCCAGTTAGCACCAGCAGCTTCTTCTCCTGGTGCTGCTGATAGGCCACGTGCATTGCCACGAGGAGGGCCGGTGTGGTGACAAGGATGAGCTGCAGGGCCCACAGACGGATGTGAGAGATGGGGAAAAAGTGGTCATAACAGACGCTGTTGCAGCCAGGTTGCTGTGTGTTGCAGGTGAAAGCAGATTTCTCATCCCCCCAGACACTCTCAGCTGCCACCACCAGCACCATTATCCGGAAAATGAAGATGACGGAGAGCCAGATGCGCCCAATAGCGGTGGAATGGCGATTCACCCCACTTAGCACCGTGTAGAGACCGGCCCAGTTCATTGTTCCTCACGCCTGCAGGAGCAAGCAGCCAGAGTGTTAGGAGTGCAAAGGACCCCTGGCTGAGAGCCACTGCATCCCAGCCCTGGTGGCAGCAGCCCCTGTAGGGACCCAGGAGCAACTGGCTGCTGCAGCCTTGACAGGTGGACGGCAGTATGGACAGATAGCAGGATAGCAGCATGACTCCCACTGCTGACACAGCTCAGGGCAGTATTTTGACTGGAGCAGGTAGGAAACCATTTGGTCCTGTAGTGCCAGCTGCTTTACCATGCCATGCCAGTGTGGGCACCCTGATCCACAGCTGCCACAGAGGACCCCCCCACCTCCACAGAGACCACCCCAATCTACACCCAGCTGTGAGCTGTCTGGCTAGGGATGGACCCAAGGAGCTTCCTGGGCTCCTCTGCATCAGCACCTCTCTCCCCTCATCCCCCCATTCCCCACAGCAGTGGGGCTGTGGACGCCCTAGCGGGGGAAAGCTCCCATGCAGCCCTCCATTGCCACCCTCCTAAAGCTGTCCCTGACTCAGGAGCATGGGGTTACCCCGCACTGCAAGCACAGACCCCCACCCCGCCAGGGCCACCCATCACCACTGAACAGCCTCACAAACTGCTTCCCACCCCAAGCACAACACTGGAGGGCTGGGACCTGCCCTCCGGCCACCCCTCATATGGACAGCCCTGGCAGAGCGTACCTGCCGGTGCGAGCGTCCCTGCCGGTGAGGAAGGGCCCTCGCGAGCTGCCCCCAGTGGCCCCTCTAAGGTCTCATGTCTCCTGCAGGAGACCTCTGCTCCGCCTGCCCTCGTCTCTATCTGCCACTGCCCTGCACTGGAAGTCATATGCTGCTTTATAAACTATTTACATACAATGGGGCCTTTATCGGTCCCTGAACAACACACTTTAGCATTCAGATCCAACGCCCTGACTTCCGCCCACCCTGGCCAAACAAAGTGCCTGTGTGATGCATTCCCCCTGCCCAGCCCAGCACCCACTGCCACCTCACCTTGCACCAAACACAGCCATGGCCCCTGAGTCCAGCTGCTGGCCACAGGGTGCTCATTGCTCTGCCCAGCAGGACCTGCACCACAGGTATCACTAGGCTGGACGGGCACCCAGAGTCCCTGGGGGGGTTCCTTCCCCAGGCTGTGTGGCAAAGCCAAGCTGTGTGCCCATCCTGCACGGTCAGCATCAGACACTGTGACTGGAACTGGGGACTGACTGCTCCCCAGCATGGCACTGGGCAATCTGTGGGGACCCCTGGGGCTGGGTGTGCTGGATACAACCCTTGTGGGTCCTGCTATGCCCTCAAGGGGGTTGGTGACAGCAATGATGGCTGCAAGGGCACTGGATCTTCTCTGCACATGCCCTGTCCTGCGGGGGACATGTGAAAGAGTCCACCAGGGTGAATCTGGCTGTGTGCTAAGGTGGGCAGCACCCAGTGCTGAGAGCTACTTGCCACTGGAGCTGCCACCTGGATGGGGGCCACTGACACTGCCCTGCTGCTCGGACACACTGGTGAGGGCAACAGCACCTATTGTTTGCAGGTTTTTTCCGGGGTGTTGACCCAGCCACACCATCACGCTGTGCCTCATCCTCCACAGAGATGGTGCCATGTCCCTTGGGCTTTGTCGTCAGCCTTGGGGGGAGGGGGTGGGCAGTGGGCAGACATCCAGGAAAAACCTATCAGCTGGGGCCCACAGGGTGGGGCAGCAATGCTGTCCCAAATACCACTTCCAACCCTGAGCAGGCACCTGAAGCTGTGCAAAGAGTAGTGGGCAAAGACCCTCTGGGAGGGTAGCTGGTGCCCAGGTCATGCTTTGCTCCTTGCCCTGCTCCCCCCATGGAGGACGGCACCCCCAGCTCTGCCCTCCCTGGCCCATCAGCA
>NW_009729045.1:16267-17864 GCF_000703405.1 Apaloderma vittatum | reverse complement strand
GCTGATGCACCCGTACCTGCCGCAACGGGCCCGTGCCGGGGTCCTGCACAGGTCAGGCCATCGCAGAGACCGTCCCCATCACCAAGCAGGGCCAACTCCTGGCCTAAACCAAAGGAATGAGAGAGAAGTGTAACACACAAGGCAGCTGGACCAAAAAAACGGCAGCTTTGACAGATTTTTTCCAAACTTTCTGCATTCCCAAAAACACAGGCCGCACAACAATCCGTGTAGTTTTGTGCATTTGACTAGACACACTGGGTTCATCTGAAAGCCCAGAATAAGAATTAAGCAAGAGTCAATTCCAAATTCTACATAAGCCTTTTCCCAAGCAATAGAGAAAAATTCCCTAAAGACCCCTGATGCTAGACAAGCCAAGGAACAGCAAAATCTGTTTACCAAGAGTAAGAGGCTTCATTGACAATTATTTAGATCTGGAGACCGCTCTCTGCACAGGCATCTGCTGTCTTAGTAATAGCCTTCCAAGAAGGAAAAATCCATTTCTGACAAAAGGACATCAAGTTATTCTATTAATCATCTGCCAATCAGGGATTAAAAAAAAAAAAAAAGAAAGTTATTTCTTCTCCATAACATGGATCATTTCAGAAAGAAAGTATGACCATTTATGCCAAACTTAATTTTATTTCTTTATTTTACAAACAAAAAATATACATTTATTCTATATTTTCTCTCTTTTTTACCCTCCCTACACATAACACACTTCTGCTCAAGGACCATTTTGAATATGGCCCAAAGCATTATATATACATAAAAATACAACAGGAGGAAGGTCAGTCCATGACCTGGCGCAGAAGCTCCTCAGCAGCAGAACACAGGACACCCCAGAAATGCTGGAGTCCTGCCAGCAAAGGACAGGAGGGACATGTTGACCACCTGCACAGGTGATCCTCCAGCCTTGAATTCAGCTGACAGAAAGACACATTTATAATCTGCTCTTCACATCACCAAGGAGGAGGGCAGGTAAGTCCTCTTGACCAGGGTGTTGAGAGTCAGCAAATACTCCTTGGGACAGAAAAGCAGTTGCTCCTTTATCTGTCAATCACTTTAAGCTCTTCATAGCTCTTGGCTTTGTCCAAGGCCCACCAGCTCCAGGGAAGCTTTGCAGGTTTCCCCCCACTTCCTAAAGCAGCTCGGGATCAGTGTTGTAAGCAGCATGAGGAGCAGCAGCAGGACAATTCAGGCACCACATCACCCACCCCTTTCAGAGTAAGCCAGCAAGCGTGGCTCAAGCCGATTCACAGCAAGTGACGTGAGGACCATGGAACACTTCTCTGACGTTGCGAGGGCTGACTCGGCCAGTTGCTTGCACAGCCCATACACAGTCATTGCACAGAGGGGAAACGTGAAAGGCTGTTGATCTACATGAGACAATTCACATCTCGCACAGAGACAAACAGAAGCCTTTTTTCCCCTCAAAAGTGTGGGGTTTTAAAAAAAAAAATAGGTGGAGGAGAGAGTGTTTCAAGGTGCCAGTGCTACTTAGAGGCCTGCAGGGCAAAGTCCACAGGCAGAACAGAGAGGCTGCATTGCTCATTAACAAAAAGAGATAAGCAAAGGCCCTGCATAGTTTTGGGAACCA
>NW_009729045.1:0-16236 GCF_000703405.1 Apaloderma vittatum | reverse complement strand
TTGTGTTCTTTCACTATGGTGAACTAACTTTCCCTATGGTAAGAATACTTGGTAGCAAATACTTTCCCTCACCTGCTCATGATTCAAACTAACACCTCCACACTGCACCCTCTGTGACAATTGCCCTGAAACTTAACTCACTATTCTTCAGGAACAGTGAGTTGGGACAAGAGATTGATATAGTCCCTAAATGTTTCAAATTCCCTCTTTCTACCATCTTTAATGAGGAATTGCCCTTGCTTATAGCAGATCTCCAACTACCTGGAGGACTCAAGTAGGAAAGTACCTCCAAAGCTAGAGGAATACACCTCTTCATCCTTGGAGAGCACAGTGTGCCCCAGAAACCAGCCTAATGCAGCTTTCTGCTGAACAGTCCCTGGACTGGAACACGATGTCTTGAAACTGCGTGCCGGACAACCTAGACAACAGTAGGCCCTTTTCCAGCAGGGAAGAGGCTAATAAGAAGTTCCAGATAGTCTTTAAATGAACCATGCTCCACACGCACGTAAGTATTTTCAACATATCAAGCCATAAAACCCATTCAGACCAGCAGAAGTCTGGGGATCTCAACTGCAATATAAGAGAAGGACACTGCCAGAGAAACACATCCATCTCCCACTCACGTCCCAACTTCTAACACCAACCAGCTTGATTCTAGCACACCTATGCCATCTGAGAGTTTCCACTCACTAAATACTGACAGCTTAGAATCATCACGGGCTTCTGCTCTGCCTCAAGCACCTGAACATCTCGGGAGCCTTCATCTGCAGAGTCAGCTTCCTCCTTCACAGCACTGTCCAAGACCCTGCCAGAGCCATGAAGCTGGGTGCAGATGGAAAATGCACCTACCTCACAAGTTTTATTCTTGAAACTTAGCCCTGATTCAGTGTTCTTATTTAGATTTTCCTGTGAGCTCAGCCACAGAGCAGTACAGCCTCCACAGACTGTTTCACAGCTACTTCAGCTCAGCTAGAGAGCAGCACTGCCTGCCCTTCCGTCTCCCTGTTGTTCAGTCAGTTCACGTCCATCATGCCAAGCTACTAGCCCCCAAAATGCTCCCAGGGCACAAAGAACTGTTTATTTCTCTTCAGACCTCTCTTCTCCTTCCCACACATTTGAAACACTTCTTTTATCCCCTAGCAATGCAATTCGTGATTTTCATCAGTATTAGCTGACACCAGTGATGAGCCCAGCTGACCAGCTTCCCTCTTCAGACACAGCGATCACCACATATGTTGTTGCACCAAGACAAGACCCAGGCAACCATGCTGCCTGAAAACGCCCAGGAAGACCATCTTTGGTTTCAACCACCAAACTCTTTCTATATATGTACAATACAGCAGTGAAATCAACACACTCATCCCTAAACATCATTCTCCTAATTGGCAGGTAAGTGCTTTCAGTCATTGAAAAGGAAGGGCTGCCATTCAAGCCCATCTTCTGGGTCATATTCACATCTGAAACGTGGAAGGTCAGGAAGATACCATGTTAATAATAGGTTTATAAAGAGAACTGTTCTGCATCGTTCTCAGGTAGCGACAGAAAATGTTCTTTCCAACAGGATCTGGGCTGCCAGCTTAGTTCCACAATAGGTTTCGGAAATCCCAGGGAAGAGAGGAAAGCCATGGCAGATAGCCAAGGGCAGATTTCCAATGGACATCCTAACAGCTGTGGTATCAGGGAGTTTGGAAGGAAAGGAATGAGGCATTGAGTGAAGTGGGTAGTCCTGCCTTAGGCATTGATGGCTTTCCAGCGGTCACTGTCTATGCTGTTGATGCTGCCCACGTGATACGGCATAGAGGCCACGTCATCCAGGTAGGCTGTGGTGTCAATCTGAGTGCTCGAGTAGAACCCAGAATCCACTCCTTCCTTCTTGGCAACAGCATAAGGGTGGGGTAGGTGCACATCCACATCCTCAGGTTCATCCACCTGACATTTGTAGGAGAAAAGTATCTTCGGTTCAGACCTGGAGTGATTAAAGATTTAAAATACATGCTTAAGCAACATAGTATCACAGCCACTTATCCTTAACTGAAACCCAGCAGCACTAAGAAATTGCCTACTCAGACCTTGAAAACTCTTCACGCTAGCTTTCAGTCCTGAAACATACCTAGCAGTGTAACTGCCATAAAGTAATGCTAAATGTACCTTGGCACTAAGTCACCTGAGACAAATAAAAATGGCAGAATCCATTCCCTAGTCTCATCTTTGGGAGTTCTGAACGACTGAGAGCAACAGCATGCAAACACCACTGGACTGCACAGCAGCCTGGGCAGTGACACTAACTAACAGGAATTCACCTCAAGTTCCATCCGTGTGCATCAAGAAAACCCAAATACAAACACTTATGGATCAGCAGTTTCCATCTCTAACCCCAGACACTGTTTCCTTCCAATTCTAGAAGGCAGCAGAGGCACATTTTGATATTTCAGGAGCCCTTTTTGTTCTTAGTTATTTTAAAGCCTGCTGTTCCTTGCGTATGGATAATAAAAGGATACACTAAAAGACTCAGATTTTTGTACCAAGATGCATCTCCTCTAAGTAGCCACAAGGCGGCAACCTCGACCCAGGAATCACACTCCGAGTGTTTTTACCTGGTGGCTCTGGGGCCCATTGCAGCAGAATCCTCAAACACTTGCCTAACCTCTAGATCCTTTCTACAAACCTATCCCAAAAGCCACCCAAAAAGACCATTTAACCTTCCAGGACTCAATCCCTCACTAACCATTTCGTAACTTCAGCAAAAGAACTTCGCACTAAACAGGATGCAGACCCTCATTACATGTTTGGGAGGAAATAGCTATTTATATAGCTCGCTACTTTGCATACTAAGGAGCTTTGGAAGGAAGTGAGCAGCCCTGGGTCACACAAGAAAAGCTTCAAGGCCAGAAATTAAAAACGTGTTCCCTGACTGGCATTCTAGTTACTGTCTTTATTCTACAGATGGGGAGAACTTGAGTGCAAAAGAACTAAATGACAACATATACCCTCTGAACTCCTGTTCATAGCGACTCACCCGAAGATTTTTTACATAGATGAGAGGTGCAAAGAAGCTGAAGTAAAGGAACGTGGTAGCATCAACACAGCTGTCAGTGGCAAAAGGGAACATGAAGGAGTTTATTACTCAAGCACAATACAGCTGGTTAACACCAGTCACATGCCCCCAGAATGATCCCATTTCCCTCCAGAGTGTTCAAGCAGGGCAAGAAAAGTCTTGTGCTAAACAAATTCAGGTTGTTGCACAGTAACAGACACCGGCATCAACACGTGTCACTGAGACTCTCAGAGGGAACCATGCCATGACCCAAGGTCTGACCAAGAGCAGTCTCAGTGGTCCCAATTTTGCCTCACGGAAGTGACACTGATCCCTGCAGAACCAGACTCCATATATGAATAAAAGTATCTCCAGGCTATTTTCTAAAACATTGTTTTGTCCCTTATTACCTATGAAACACAAGCCAGCGGCCAGGCATCAGTGGATCCAAACTGTTACTTTAACTCACCACCTCAAGACCACTGCAGGACATGCAGCACCACAGACCTCTCCACTGTGAGTTTCCTGACCACTTAGATGTCTTTTGGCACAAAACAGCACTAACAGCTTTATTCCTTTTTAGGAACAGAGCAGAAGTTTGTTTTCTTGGGAGAGGCAGTGTTGAAGGACACTCAAACGCAGCACGAGAAAATGGGCTGCAGAGCTCCTCCCTCAGCATACATACCATAGTCCTTCTATAATATCCACACAGAGAAGGGCACTGCCCAGGCCCTGCACCAGGTGCAGCAGTGCCAGGATTCCAGCATAAACATAAAAACTCTTCCTGGCTGTGGGAAAGACATGGACACAGATGAGGCTCAACCTTATAAGCATCAGCCCAGTTTAAAAAGCTTCTCAGGAGCCCCTGTCAGTAGCAGCACGGTATGCCGGACAGGAGGCAGATCAGGCCCAGCACCACCTGCTTGTGGCTTGTGCCACACATCTCCACTCCCTCAGGGGACCCACAGACAGATGTCACACTATTTAGAGAGAGAACAGCCCAATTCTTAGAACAGCCAAATTCTTAGTAACAGCTTCTCTCCCTATTCAAGAACTGCAGATATTCTGCAACAAAAAGAAAAAATGGAGAAGAATCTTAATAAATGCCCAGATAAAAAATATTAAGGAGCTCCCAATTAGCCTCTTTCCCGGGGGATGACCAGCACGCACACTAACATCACACATGCATTTCAAAGAAAGCTATTATTAAGAAGCCATTTCTTACGGCTCTCTGAAGTTTATATATTTATGTTACATCTCTATCATTAACTGAGCAGTAGATCTTGTTTTCTTAATGTAATTGTTTAGCTACTGAAGTAGCAATGCAATTGCTCTTACTCTGCTCTCCAAAAGGCACGACAGGCTATTTTTCTAGGGACAGCTTATCAGTCCTTTGCCATGTATCTGTACCCTGAGGCAGTAGGACGTATCTGCAGCGCAAAGACATACAGGAACCTCTTACTGCCACCCATGTTTTATCCTGGCACTGTCTCCATTTATACTATGGAACACACTGCAGTCACTTACAGGGCAATGAAATCCGGTCTTTGAGAGGAGTCTTTGGAAGAATCACCACCAAGGAATAGACCTGTTGAGACAAAGAGATAACTGTTCCATGGCTGTTTGACAACTAACTAAACAGTCCTTGGGGGGATGATGTGTGGTGTCACACACTTCCTAGATGTCTTGGGGCAGAGGCACAGAGCCCTGATATTAAACCTCGTGCAGATGGTGCAGATGTGAAGGTCCCACACCTCACCTCGATCAGCACAGAAAGGCTGGTCACCGAGCAACAGGAGAGTAGAGAACATCTGAGCTCAGCCAGAATTCAGGTGCCACAGCACACACCACTCCCACCACACCCTTACTGTTGCAGCTTCCCTGACACGTGAGAAGCACCAATGCCGCCCTGCAACAGGCAGGAGAGGGCCTAGGGCCTTACTATACATAAATCCTCCTCCTTACCCCATTTAGAAAATATAAACAAGCTATCAGAATGCATAACACATGCCCAGTACTTACCAGAAAGAAGAAACAGGAGCTGGCAAGCCAAAAGTGTCTCCCTCCATGGCCATAGATGTTGAAGTCTTCTGCTGAGAGGTGGGCATCGGGGTATAGGATTTCCAGGGTGCCCTAAGAGAGAAGTGGCACCAACACAAATCCATTAGAGGCAACATCCTTGCTACAGTGGGTATCTGGTCAAGAGAGATTGTGTTTAAAGAAGTTCAGACAACAGCTGTCCCTGCCACATAAGACACAACCATTTCCACGGTTTGACCAAGTTAAGCTCGTGCAGGAAAAGACGAAGAAACTGAAAAGAAGAAGCGAGGGGCGAAGTCGCAGGAATCTGCATCTGAAGGAAATCCGTGTCAATGACATTTCAGAAAGACTGAATGAAGGGATAGGGGCTGTGACTAGCTGTTTGTTTGAAATAGAGTTCCATTTCCATCTCTAAATTAGACCTTTCCTGCTTTTTTGAATATATAAGGCCACACTCCTGCAAGAGCTGGGAAGCGACACTGTCTTGTTCAGTTGAATCCCTGAAAAATGGTATGAACAGAAGCTACCATGCAGACAGTGGAGAGCAAAAAGTGCTTGCAAGCACTGCTGAACCCAGATATAGCTCAAACACTTGATATTTAATGAGGCTCCTCCAGCTTTATCATGTGGTAATGATCAGGTCACTGCCTACGCAAGCAAGAGCCTGGTCACAGAACAAAGATCTGTGTGTTATCCTGGCATTGTCCCAAGTACAGAGACACAGCACTGGCCACTTACATACCGAGGAGAAGCACAAAGCCAGACACACACTGCATTGTTTGGAGAGATGGAGACAGAGCTAATGAACTCAGTTAGCAACCCAGCTGCTAGTCTGAAGGGAAGCAAGAGCTCTCAGAATCAGGAGACAGGAGGCCCACTGCACTGCCCTTACCTGGCAAGCACACCTCAAGTTTCTCCATCTGGTTTTCGTGGCAGTTGAGCCCAGATTCAGAACTTGTGGCTCAGGTGCAAGAAACCTCTTGTTCCTCTCTCCAAGATCCACTAAACAAAACAATCTATCTAAACCTCATCTCATTTCTTCAGCTGGGCTGAGCCATAAAGAGGACAAGGAGATACAGTCTGGTCTATGCCCTGGGGATCCTCATACATTGCCACAAACACTCAGTCTTCCCCCAAAACCTCCTCCAAAGAGCAAAGCCACCACTCTGCAGATAGGAGTCCCACATCTAACCCCAGGCCAAGTCCTTTCTTCTGTGAAGACTAATTCTTCTGCTCCAGTGTACTCACCTGGGTGACAGAATATGCCAGAGACAGCACTGTAGTGATTGCCAGAACACGTTTCACACTCGACTTGCTCTCCAGGTGACCTGGAATTAAGGAATACAGAAGTGCTTCACAATGTGATTCCAGCACTGGAAAAAATACTTCTCTCCCAAACAAATGCAGGAAAACACTTGTAACTTAAAACACTCAAAACACTTCCAGAAACCTTCCTGGGAAGACTAAATCTCATTTAACCTCTAGGAACTGCTCCCATGTTTGGAGAGCTGAGCCTTTCACAGACAAAATTATACTTAAAAACAACAGCTTTTAACTTGCTTTCCTCCTGACCATACTAATATAGAGAAAGCAACTATGTCTTTCCACTGGGGTTACAAAAAAATAAAAATAATAATAAAAAAAAAGATCAGGAATGACTCTGGTATTACGCACACTGAGATGTTGTGATGAAAGACTGGGTTAGAGCAGTGAAGAGGGGATTTACAGAAGTCTGCACTGGAATATGATGGAGCAATCTCCAGAAGCTCTTTCGAACTTAAGCTACTCTATGAACACTCAAATGACAAAAGAGCTTAAACTAAAACTCCCCGGTTTGTTCTCTGTGTTTATTCTAGAGGTCCTCTTTATAGAATCAGCATCTTCACAAACTTACAGATGCAGCCTCTGTGAAAAGAAAAGGAATAGGAAACATTCAAAGCATCCCAGAAACCTCCAGACACATACCAAAAGCAAGGCCTAGAATCACCACACTCAGTTCAATTGCCAGAAGAAAGAACCTTGTGATCTCCCACAGGATCTAAGGGGTAACAGAAACCAAACAAACATGATTAGTCAGAGTCAGGAACCAGTCGCAAGTTAATAGAGCAAAAACTCCACGCTCTGCTCCAGGGGGTGGCAGCCTCTGAATGGAGCAGGTCATTTCCACAAACTCTCCTCATGTTTTGTAGGGATATTAACTGTATACTTGTTCCAAGCCCTGTCCACACCTGTGAAACAGAATAGTTGTGTGTGGGCAAGCAAATAGCATCCCTACGGAGAGAGAAAGTGGCCGTGCTTTGCCACGCTTGAGGGTCTGTCACTTGTCTTCAATGGGTTCTTTCTGTTGTATTCCCAAGGAACACAAACCCAAAAGACATCAAAAGGGCAATATTTAACAGGGCCAGTTCTTAAAGTAGTACATTCCGCAGTACAGTTATGACCAAATACCCTCAGTATTCTGCACTCCTCCAGAGTTACTCGTCCCTAATCTAAAGCACATTCAACTAAAGCCCTCCTGCTTCTAGCTTGTCACTTTCATGCCCATGTTTTATTCAGAAAAAAAACACAAAAAAACCCAGCAGGTGAGCCAACTTTCCAGGCACTCATGCAATAAATCAGCGCCAAACCCACAACAAGAAGTCAGAATCTAGCTTGTTATGGCACACTCTCTTGAAGATACACAGTATCTTAAGAGGCATTTAATGAGATAATTCTAATCTTGAGAAATACAGAGAGAGAGAGAGAGAGTGTGTGTGTGTGTGTGTGTGTGTGTGTATAGAGAGAGAAAACAAATATAATATACATGGATAGGATATGTGTTTACACGAAAAATTGACAAAAGTATCTGCCTTACTGCATGACTTCCCGGTGAGGTGCACTTAACAGCAACAGAGCTGAAAAGCACCTTCCCACCTCTTCTCCATTATTCAAGTCCTGGACCTACATCTATTCAAGAGAGGCGAATGAAAATTCCACAAACATCCAGCCACTCACAACAAGCAGTGCATTACAATGCTTTGACAGGTAACTGTCGTAGAGACGGACACGACACAACTGAATGGTATTAGAATGGCTCAAAAAATGGCTCCTTTATTACAGAAAGGGTGTGCCTTTTATACATAGTCGAAGGTACTAGAAGAAGGTAGCGTGGCCTTTGCTTATAGGTCAAACACTTATTTTTCACATTCTAATTGGGTAACAATTAGCAGCTTCTGGCTGGGCTCATCCCCCTGGATCTTGAGGGAGAAAGTTCCGCAAACGTGTCCAAACTCAGTACACACAACTTCCCATCTTAAGGGTACACTGGGAATTTGTCAAGGTCAATGTCTTCAACCAATGCCAGGTTACCAGCAGTCCAGCTGCCGTCCCCAACAGGTAACAGCAAAGAAAAAAAGCAAAAAAAATCACACTGATCCCAGAGAATAAAGCCACAAGATCTGTAGTCTGTGGGTGGCTGCTCTTCTAACAGCTCAAGAACCAGAGCACTTTCTGGTTTAGGCAGTGCTCTGCTACAGGTCAAATTACTACAAAGAAACAGCACATACAAAGCCTTTTCCTGTTTGCTAAGGGTTTGCCCTGTGCTCAGAGCAGCTGCAAGGACATTCAGATATCAGTCTCAAAAGGGAATTCAGTTTTATTTGCTTTCAATACAAAAGAATTAAGTGTTTTTCCAAGAGCCATTCAAATATTGCAAGAGTAATAAAGGCCAAGTCTTGCCTATCCGCTAGAGGTATCTGAATGTTTAGTTCTTGCAAAGCACCGTCACTCCATCCCTGCAACCGGGAAGTTTTGCTGCCACTATGCCTGTGTCTATTTTAGGAAGTCCATTGTTTAACAGCCTTGGATGTTGTGATCATTTAGATAAAGCCATCATAACAGGACTCCATAGTACACGTATCTGTGAGTACTGCAAAACCCCACATTTTTCTTGTATGCTCATAAAAGGGAATCAGTAGCAGATTGCTGTGATCAGAACTGCACAAAGCAGAGCCACTGAGACCAGTGTTGTACCTACCTTATCAGCAACTGTGGCAGCATCAGAGGCACTCACAGTCATAGAAACAACAGCACGGGCAATACCAACCAAAGCCACCACAAATACCTACACAAAAAGATACCAAAAGTGAGCTCATATCAAAAGGCACATATGCACAGTGACCACAAATATTTTTGAAATACCATTGCCAGGCCAGATTTCAAGCCTGATAATGGGTACTCAGGATTTCCTGTAGCAGAGCAGAGTTTATTTGCCAAAGAAGATTCCTCAGGCCTGTTAGATGTAGGAGCACTGGCTGAGAATTTAAGAAGGAATAAATTTCCTCAGCTGTCAGATTAAACAGATTGGAAGAGGTCTCATCCACTCTTTACATTAGGATCTTTACAGGCAAGCAGCCTTCCCACTCTTCAGTCCACTGGGGCAGGGGAGGAAACAAAACACACAAAAATCCCTTATCCCTCCACATTACAAGATCAAGCGTTCAGTGTGACTGCATAAATCAACCACATCAGATAACAGAAACTACTCAATACCAACTACCATGGTTCAGATCTGTGATAAAACTAAAACCTGCAGCTCTCTCACTCAACACTGACAATGCTCACAAATGAGGAGGAAAAGTCAGCTGCAGGCAACGGCTTTAAAACACCTCACCCTGCTGCACCATGCAACACAGATACCCAAGTCAGCTCACGTACCATTTAAGCATGACAGCACGGAGATCAGCAAGGCTAATTTACCAACTCCTGTGCCATTACAGCCATACTATGCAATTAAGAGCTCAGTTGGATATATCCACCCTCTGCTGTGCAGACTTACCCTCTAAGAAAGTAGATTTTTCCAGATAAAATTCTCTTGAGTCACAGGATAAGTTTAATGACACAGATGTGGGACAGTTAAAGCTATCGGAGAACAAAAAGAGTTCATGCTGATTCTAAGGTGGTTGGAGAATGGAAATGACCAATAAGTCACCTACAGATGAACATTTCCTCCTTTGAGGAAGAAAGGGTGTAAACGGCACGAAAGAAGAGCAATACAACACTCCCTCCTGCAGTGGACAACTCTGACAAAAAAAGAAGGATCCCTGAATATAATGGTGTTTTAGAGCAGCAACAACTCATTGGAGAGGAAAACACACCCTCTTTTTGCTTCCTCTCTAAGCAAGTAGAGACTCTTCACGATCTATTAACTTCGCTTTAATCACTGACTCCACAAGAAACATTCCTTCCAGACATGACAAACAGCCATTTGAAAGGAAATCCTCACAGAACACACTTCCATTCTTGTTTCCCACTAGTGTACTCCAGAAGATAAAACCAAATGAAAGTGTTTTCCTCTAAGGCCTTTTCATCACTTTCTGCTTCTCCCTCTGTTTTGAAAAAGTAAACAGCATGAAGTCAGTTCCTTTTTTTTCTTCCCTTCGATTTATCAGTTTTGCTTTTCAAAGCTTTTGGCATGAACATCCTACTAAGCCATGTGCATTACTGGAAGCATAAAGGAAGATTTGAACCCAGATGGGAAATGGCTGGTAGTATTTTTCAAACTTTGGAGGATTTGTTTGTATACCTGGTTATCCAAGACTGCACAAACCCAGAGCCCACGCTCTAGGCTTGAAAGAGCCAACAAGACTTCTCACCAAGGATTCAATTGGGGCTCAGATTTGGTTTTGATGCTTCTTTTAGCCATGCCAGTACCTGTACGCAGCCCAAAGAAGGATGCTTCCCATCTAACTCAATTCAAACACACATTTGCTTCTACAACCTGTACAGATCTCACCAAGGAAGAGTAAGCATGCTATGCAATGCACAAAGGATCTCAAAAAGCACTTATGATAAAGCTTCTGAACCATATTCTTCAACAAATTCAGGTAGTTCCTTAGCTGCATTTATCACACCCTGTGAGCAGCATCACAGTTTATAGGTATGATTTTCAGAGATTACTAAAAAGGCTACCTTACTGTGATCAAAAGTTGCCTGTGGCTTTTTAAACTGGGGAGAAAACAGATGTTAGATGTTCGAGAACTCTAACTGTACTGCCTATATATTGTTTCCACCCTAAGCAGTATCAAGAACATCATCAAGTCAGCAGCCACTTTGATATGATGGGAAAGAAACAAACAGGGTTGAGTTCCTACATTCCTAGATTAAGTAGAACCTTGTCACATCACCATTTTCTACA
Organism: Apaloderma vittatum; assembly: GCF_000703405.1. Classification (NCBI taxonomy): domain Eukaryota; kingdom Metazoa; phylum Chordata; class Aves; order Trogoniformes; family Trogonidae; genus Apaloderma; species Apaloderma vittatum. The sequence goes on along the minus strand of NW_009729045.1, from coordinate 4,987 downwards.
GCAGATGACCAAGCTTTTCAACAGCTTCACACAAATTATTCTCCAGTGTTTCACTTTCACTGCCTCACTGAGAAGCCAGTTTTGTGTCACATGCCACTTACTGCAAGGAGGAAGGAAAATATAAGATACTATATTTCAAGACAACAAAGCAACAAAGGAAGAAGACAAAAAAATCACCACAGGAGAACACAATCCACTCAAATTCAACAGATACGGTCCCAGAATCAGTGAAAAGCTGAATTCAGATAGTGAAAAAAAATAAATAAAATAGAATATCTGTGTCTACTTCTTGCAGCACACCTTCAACTAAAAATAGATTTTTTTCCCCTGTGAGATCTGGTGTGGGCTTTCTCTCCACTAGTTCAGTGATATTGCTCATGAGTGGTAATAAAAAAACCACACTCAGTCATCAGTTCAAAAGCACAGAGCGGTACTCACTAGTATGTAGAATGTAGTGAAGATTGGGCTGGAAGTGACCCGGATTTTGGCCCTGGCAGAGGGCAGCTTCCAGAGAAGAAACATAAAGAAAAGCACATTGGGAACCAGGAGCAGAAGATCCCAGTAGCGGACTCTGCAAAAAGTAAATAAAACAGGTTTTCTTCCTGTTCTTCAGCATCTAGAAGGGATTGGGGCTGGTGCTTTCCCTTCTAAACCAAACTCGGAGAAAGAACCCTCTTTCGCTCAGCCCAGGGTCAGACCACGGTCCCAATTCCTCCACCTCACCTGGACTTCCCAATGTCCTCATAGAGCAACAGCAGGCACTTGTGCGGCACGGTGATGTTGGTGTCGTTGATTGCCTGCGTAGTTGTCGGGGACAAAGTTGTCACGTTATCCAGTGCTGTCACCAGGGCAGTCGAATGTGTGATGTTGTCAGACACGGAAAATCCCATCATTGACATCATGGACTGGAACATCCTGCCTTCCTTCTGGTCCAGGTCAAACACAGCACAAGACAACCACAGCGGAGACAAACAGCAACATTAAATCAGTGAGTCAGAGCCAAAACACACATCCCTCCATTTAGGCCCCTGCACAACTACTTCCTGCTTGTTACAGCAAATTATCATCATCTGAAAGACTGTATTACACCATGAAATGCCACCTGCCCTTCCTCTGCACACAGCCATTAGGGTGGTGAGTACAAAACCACTATCTTGTATCAGAGTAACGAGCATTTTCAAAACAATGTAATACTATGCTGGATTACATTTCGAGGTCTAGTAGATTCATAGAAGAAAAGAAGACTTGGCAGCTATACATGGCATCATCAGATGGAGACAGAAACCATATTGCACCAGAACATTAATTCTTCTAGCTCCCAAGATCAAGAAGTTATAGTCAATGACTTGATTTCAACTATTGCAAAGAAAAACAATGAAGGCCTCTACCTAATACGCGTTGCTGTTACCAACCGCACAGTCTGAAAGCAGGGAAAGCCTTACATAGTTTTACCTAAAGGAACTGTACATACTCTTTATCTTCCAAAACCAACAGTGGCAAAAGCCAAGATTCAGCATTTTTCTTCTAACCAGGACAGCAGAACTATTCTGATTTTAAGCACAACAGCAAGACTGTGAAAAGACAGTGCCTAATACCCCATTAGCATAAAGTTCTCCAGCTTCTTTCCATTCACCAGTCTCAACTGCATTGCCCTTCTGAGACACAGCTCAGCATCACCCCTGTAGTTTACAAACCCAGAACCAGAGGCAGTTCTGTCTAATGAGTTTTCTACAGCAGCAGAAAGCTACAGTCAGAACCGTTGCGGCACCTAGTTCTTTTTCCTGCCCTACCTTACACCTCTCCGGCCTCTCAGAAAGATGACAAGATGGAACTTCCCATTCCCTCCATGAAATTTTTTTGTACTGCCTTCCCTGAGAGAATATTCCCTTGTCCGCCACCTGTTCCGCCCCCAGGCCCCACACTGCTGCAATACTAACTGCCCCTCCAGAGGTTGAAAGGAAACTCTGCTCTGCCATGCAGAAGACTCCCCATGCCTCGTGCTCATGCTGGTGCCTTTGGCAGAAACCACAACAGCAGCAGTTTATCCCTCTCTTGGTTCTACAAGCACCTTGGAAGCTTAAGTGGACTCCAGCACTCGGTGCTTTAGATGAGGATTTAGTATAGACTGGAGTTTTGACCTGATTTACCTTACTAAGCCTACTGCTGATTTAATTTATCACTCCTCTTCCCACCCTAAAACCACAACCCTCACCATTAAGGCACTTCACTAGCTATGAACTGAATGCAAACAAAATCTCTCCTGGCACTGCCCAAAGAAGTGGTCATAGACGACATGCAGATTAAAAAAAAAAAACAAACAACAAACAAAAATGCTATCAGTCAACATCTTAACGATGCACACTGCCAGAGACAGCCCTCCAGCAGTCTGTGTGCTATAGCTGATACAGGATTTACCCCACAAAAATCCTCCGTTTGATTTCAGCCATGGCTGGCATGGCAAAAATGGGCAGCCTGCATGACAGCACTCAGCAGGTATTTTCCCTGCAAGGTTCTGAGTGACTCACAAATCAGAAAGAATCAGTACAACTCTGTGTCACCTGTTGAGCTTTTAAAGTTCAGTAGCGCCTTCCCCACAAACTGCTCCAGACTGTCAGACAGAGACTCTTTTTTTTTTTCCCCTCTTCAGAGGCAGAGACTCTTCCCAGTTCTCCCGAGGGTCAAGGGGACCATCCCATCCTCAGCCAACAATCCCTCCCTTTGGCTCATCCAGTGCGACAGATACTCACTGAGCTGGGATTTTTCCTTTGCGACGGCCATATGCTGTGCTGCACAAGAGACGTCACATTAAATAAACACACACAGTCCTGGAAAGATTGATTTTGTGCTGAGCTGGCAAAATCTGTGCCAAAAAACCTTAGTTCTAGTAGAGGTTCCAGGAAACAATCTTCACATTCCAGACCTATCTCTAGGATGTGTCCTCTCTTCTCTCCAGCTTCTCACTTCTATGAACTGGCACCCTTGAGAATGATTTTCTGTTAATAATTTTGCTCCATTCTCTTCCTCTGAAACACCTCTGCATCTCAGTAGCAACAAAGCCAGGTATGTTCACATTTTCCAACACTGGAAAAAATCTACCTAATTTTTAAAAAAGCTGGGAAAGGGTAGAGAAAAACCTCACAAAAGCATGGGTGCTATAATATCATCAACTGCACACGATCATACTCTCCAGCATGTCTTCGGGGATAAAGAATTTGATCTGCTTGTCCTGCTGCAAAGAGCTCAAATACAAAGCTGCAAGAAAATTATATGGGGAAAAAAAACCCTCTTATAAAAAGAACAAACAGACTCTATTCTTTTTCCCTAGAAGTCACCACTATCAACAAAAGAGCAGTGAGCTGGTGATAAGGAGTTGGCCATATGTAACAGGGCTCCAGTCACAAGTTCAAAGGGCAAAGCAGAATCAAGCTTACCTCTCAGTCAGGCTGCTCGCTATGGCCCATATTAGCATCCTATTCTTCCTCCCAGGATGGAGCATACATGAAGCAGAGCAACACAAATGTCCAACATGATAAGAAAGGGCAGCCAAAGCCATCAGCCAGACAGCAGGATGGTCCTGCCTTTTCTAACAGCTAAAGCCCACAGTAAGGATGTGGAGAACTGGCCCGTTCCTGTTAAAACTCCCAGCAAAAATTCCATTGCAACAGGACCAGGAACTGATGACAAGGATCTGACTGGGCTTCGTCATTCCCAGCAGCGCTGCTCCTCAAAGCACGCTGTCCAAACCCTTGCCCTGTCTAGTCCAAAATAAATCCAGTCAGCTGAGCATATCCAAGAGATCACTCACCACACCCTGCCTCCACCAGGCTGATCACTTCAGCCAGCCCGACCTACGCAGCGGGGGTAAAATCACTTGGAGCCACCTCAAAGGCGATGAGTGCCACAGTCCTCGTCTCCTTCTTTCCTCTAGCAGGCAGCCCTAGTCACCACACAGCAGAAAACAAAATAAAACGTTTTTCTACACTACCACAGCTGAAGTGAGGCTGACTTGGCAGAGGCCAATTCCTCTATCCAGACACTGGCCTCACAAGTTACACTCACATCAAGAGCATCTGCATGACTCCAGGTCGCTGTGACAGCGGCTGCCGGGGAAGGCTCAGCTGCACCTTCCATGGAAACTATTGCCTCTCACCAAGGGGATGTTGTTTCTTGATTCACAACTGTACTGGAGCTCAGCTGAATTCAGGGCTAATGTCACTGGCAATTCTCTGTCCTCTCAAAGCTCAGCCACATGAAGGAGAATTACACACCATCAGAGCTTCAGCTCTCACAAGAAAATGAAAGGTTTTTTTTCTTTCTGAAAATACTGTCAGAAAATTTTGCAAGCACAGATCACAGTATAGTTAAGACTGTTCCTTAAAACACTGTATTTACGCACTGCACTGTCCATATTCCTGCATAAATGACTGTTACTCCAACATCTTTAATGCTTAAGAAAAAGAAGATAAAGAATAAAATGTCTTTTTTTTTCTCCTCTCCCTTATTAAGATGGCTCTTCAAAACTCAGTTTGGTCACAACAGTTTCATTTTCCATTTCACCCTTAGAACTCACAAAACACGGATTTTCCACCAGTGACCAAGGATCTCTCCTTTTTCCAATTTTCTTTCTGAGCTAAAATCAAAGTTGAAACTTGAAATTTAAAAACTTAAGCTGGAAAACATAGCACTTAGCAAAGCTAAATATAAAATACATTAAAAAAAGCAGAAGTACCAACAATAATCCCAAACCGACAGCTACAGAAACCCAGTCCAAGGGTGTGTTTCAGGAATAAGTATCCAAACCTTGCTGTTGGTTTGGGTTTGTTGGTTTTGGTGCTGTTTTTTTTTTCTCCTCCCTCTAGAAGGCAAAGGTAACAGGACACGGTCACTTCACCCCACGCCGGCAAGGCACCGCTGCCTGTTTTCAAGGCTGCTGGCGGCACCAGAGCGCTGGGCAAACCCGCGCTGCTTCAGCCTGGGCAAGAGCCCT
>NW_009729044.1:155960-178625 GCF_000703405.1 Apaloderma vittatum | reverse complement strand
TATACTGTACTCTTATATCCCATATGCATATGTTTAGATGTTTTTAATTCAAACTGACTGCTGATGAAATCGCATTAGCTAGTAAGTACGTAGGGGTAGTATCAGTCACTCTGGAAATTATTCAGTCAAAGAAAAAGCTAGAAGCATAGGAAAGACCAGGAAAAAAAAATCAAATGTTCCCCATTATTACAGTAGATCAAAACTGTTGTTTTTGAGGTGATGGGACATGAGTTTGTGTGGTGTGCAATTCTGAGCAAGACCCATTTCATTTACACAGCCCACTCTCAGTTAATGCTTCTCCAACCCTCCAGAGCTTGACCATGTTGTCTCTCCAGCTCGCGTACTTTTGGAAACAAAAATCATCTGCTTTGTAGTTTTGCTAGCTGGCTAGTATTCTAGCTCTAGTTTGGACACGTACTATAGGATAAAACTGTATGTTTCTTTTTCAGCACTGCTTATAATAATGAATCCTCTCTTTAACTGTTTCCATTCTTAGCATTTATTATAACCAGAGACCAATACCCGTAATCTAATGAGCACCTGTAGCTAATTCTTTTTATAAAAAAGTGATGGCATTGATATAATAAAAATATCGATCCCCGCTAATTTCGGAAACACCACTGCGCACAGTGACACCGCTTCCCACATTTGTTCTTCCACTGCTTACAATGAAAGTTCAAAATAATGTCAAATGCCACTTGACTGCAGCTCTCCCTGTGCCAAATTTAAATTCCCGCAGGTATTGCTATAAAAAAAACTTAAAAGCTGCTCACTGCATACTACAGATTTTCTTTTATAATTTCCTGCAGACCCATTCAAATCAATGAAGCTTCTCCAGTTCACATGGCTGAGAATTAAGCACACTCCTTTCATAAACCAACCTCCTCCCGTCAGAGCAGGGAAACCCAAGAGCCACTGCTTCTGAATCTTACACAGCTGTTTTCTGTCCCACCACGAAACTCTAAACACTAACACTGCTTTACAATTTCTGTTTATTTCTTTGTTATTATTGTCTTGGGCCTTGGAAAGATATTTTCTAAAGGCCCTGTTGTGAAGGACATATCACGCGAAGAGTAATAATTATGCTGCTGTAGTCCATAAGAAGATTGGCTTGCTTTGCTTCTTCCTTTTGAATTAGTTTTTGGTTTTTGATTTGCTAAAAAAGAGTTTAAGGGAGAAAAAACAAACATCCTCCCCCAATCCCAACTGTGGGAATGTTTGCTTATTTTGGCAGCACTCATATTTATCCCTTACTTAATAGGATTTCTCCCCTGTGTTAAGAATGTTGCTTTTACAGCTTGAAGATGTAAACATTAAGTATTTTATCAGTATTCTGTTTTTCTCCCCTCTCTATGCAACTTTGGAGCAGTTAGGAAAAAGCAAATATTAAAACAAAAATTACTGTCTTTGAATACCTGTGAAAATTTATGTACTAAAAAGCAGCTGTAAAATTTTTAATGTTTAAATTAATGCTTTATGTTTACAATAAAAACTCTCCAGCCATGAAGGGCTTTTAAAAGCTACATGTCAAATACAAGCAAAACCAAAGCAAACAATAACACTCCTGTGAAGTCCAGCACCAACACACGAAATGGCAAATAAGACTTTTCTGTAGACTTTCTAAGTTTTTATGTGTTGGTCTACAAAAAAACCCCACAAAAACCCTAGGAACGTCAAAGCTACAAAAAGAGTTGGTTAGAATAGGAAGGCAAAAAACTTGTAATTCCTTAATAATAGGGTTTTCTGCAATTCTGAAAGTATTTGTGATGATGTGGTTTACTCTTTTATTTGGATCGCGTTATAAAACAGCTTCTCTCCTCCCCCATTTCTGCCAGCTGTAAGCACTCTGTCCTCCAATAAAGGCTGAAACAAATGAATAGGTTTAAGAGACCATTATGCACCAGCTAGTGCAGACTGAGGAGATGAAATGTTGCCAAATCATACTCCTTTGAAAATCAATAGGAATTCTTGTTATTGGATTCAATGGGAGTATAATTAGGCTCTAAACTCACACGCTTTCTCGACAATGTGGGGTTTTTTACCTTTTTCATTCCTGTTTCCCTCTCAGACATCAAGAATTCTCCCTGTTCCAAAGTGCTCTCCGTCTGAACAGCATTTTAGCTGTTTCTCCCCTGAAATACTTGTGGCACAGGCTGGAGAAGGCAATCTCTTAGCAGAAGTAACCTCAGTCACCCATACTGAAATTCAGCTACAAGTTAGCACCAGCAAGAGCACAGCCCATTCCCCAGCAGACCTTCCAAGCCTTGATACCCTACGTTCCCTTGTCCACCCTCACGTTCCTGGGCATCTCTTTCTCAGGGACCTGGTCAGAGCAATCCCCCGAACTGAACCATGGCTCCCGTCCCTTCCTTTTACAGTTCCATTTTGTTTTGCAAGTCTCCCTGTATGGAGACTGACTAAGCCCAAATACATTTAGGTTGAATCAAATATAAATCTGTCCCATAACTTGAAATAGTTTTCAAAACCCCTGTCAAAAGTAATTACAAGATGACGATATAAATAACTTCCCCTTGAAAGGTCTACAAAAGGAGGACCTGGCCTTTACCACATCTGCATGTTGGACCCCAAAGTAGCCACTGGGGAGTCTTGAGTCCACCCCCATCAATCTCTCAATGACTTACTTTTATAAACAATGCACTGAACAACAACAAAAATATATAAAGCACACCATACCCCCCAAGCCCAAGAATTAAGGTTATCGTTTTTATTTTTTTTTCCATACACAGATCCTAAGCAAATAGTTTTAAGTCTTATTCACAGTGTTATCTTCATATATTAATTTGTCAGCTTTTACTTTGTTCCAAAAGAAGGGGTGCTTTTTCAACCCTTTCTTGGCTAGAGTGAAGCATTTAAAACGGTGAATGTCCTTTTTCCTGTACCTCTAGAAGCAGGGGAAAAAAACCAAACACCAAAACCAACCAAAACACTATTTTGCTCATTTTCTTTCTTATTTCTTTGCAATACTTCTTACATCAACTCTATTTTTAAAGTACATATAATTCAAAAAAAAATTAAACCTGGTCAGAGAGTACAAGCATTAACGTGCACTCTTCAGTATTCATTTGGCTAACTGAATTAACAGGTGATAACAGTGGTATTACCTTCTGGTACTTTAAGTCAATTGATCCACTAAGCACCACCAAAGGCGACCTTAGAAGAGACCAATCCTGTCCGGCTACCACCTTGCAAGAATAATTGGCAGAGTTGTTTGTAGGAAGTATGCACATAGCTTCCAGCTTCAAGTATTTCCAGTTCTTGTTAATGCTATATAATTTAGGAGGTGAATGATTCTGAGAACGGCACTCTCCATTCCTACTGATGTTAGTTAAACTGTGTTATCAGAACTTTAAAGCACTGAGACCAAAAGTTCTAAGGTTTCTCTCTTCAAGGACTAGGGAAAGCTTAAAAAAATGTGTGAGTGCATATAAATTACATAAATGCACATGCAGACAGGTGAACAAGTTTCTGCAGAGAGTTTACCAAATTATTACTGCAAAGATCTTGAAAGAGACTTCCTGAAGACACTTTCTAGGAAAGCTATACAGAGATTTTGCCAAAGTCCATCTCAGTGGAGATGGGTCTGGAGAATATCCAGCTCATAAATATTTATTGTCCTCAAAAGGAACACGTTACCATATTGAAGAGGAAACCACTACCAACTGATATGTAAGGCAACTAGAGAAACTTTATACACTAATTCCTGAACAATTAAATTGCCCAGATTTCTAGTAGAGCATCACGTTTCAACATGATTAAACTGCTCTGTGAACCTTTCTATGTTCAGCTGACTCTCTTTACAAGCATGTTATTTGTAAATATTGCATGTATTCCTATATTCCACTGAAACAAGAAATGATAGACTATACAGAGGCTTAGGAGCTGGTTGCTAGGGATTTACAGATAATGGTAAAATGCAAAGACTCATTTTAAAATTCAGTACAGGGTGCAACATTTTTTTAGTCCAAAATTGCCAGCAACAATTATCACTCATTTAAATAAAACTAAAGAGGAGAGTCTCAAAAGAATTGTGCGCATGTCACTCCTACCTTGACAAAAGAAACATATTTTTAATCTTTTTACATTACATATCACAGGAGGTCTCTAGTCAACAGAGTATAGTAGAAGAGAAAAGGGGGAAGTTGTACATTTTCAGGCACTAACAATTTAAAATTAAGACAAGAACAAATACTGTTAGTAAAAGCAAAAGACAGTGAGGAAAGCAACTCAGCTTGTGGAATAACAATATTGTTAAATAGAAATTGTTGTTTTCCGAACACAGTCATTTTATAAAATGTATAGTAAAGCTTTTAAATGTAAATTACCCAAACTCAGAAACCTTTCACTTCAAATTGAATTGAGAATAGCTTGAAGAAGTACACTTTAGTGAAAACGTGCTTAAAATGAACAAAATCAAGAACAACCAAGATGCACACAACACTGTTTCACTGGAAAAGAAATCCCTGTAAATAAATATTTGATTGATGTAGAGCTAGCAAAAAAAGGATAAAAAATTTGCTTTGAATATGTTTAGGTAGCCTCTCAATACATGCATTTATATTTTTCTTCTTCATAGGTACTGATTATATTTGTGAAACTGTATTGCCACCAAATACATAACTATGTCACATTAATGATTAAAACTACTACAATGGAAACTACATTATGCAAATAATCACATCATCACATTTAAAAGCTCCCTTTGCTAACATACTACAACAATGTAATTTCCCCATAACTTTTGAACTAAAATTCATATGATTCCATCAGGGTATTTTTAACTTACTGGCACCATATATGACGGTCAAACTTGAACAACTGTTCCTCACCAACCCATCATGCTGGATACTCTATGAGGAGATGGTAGGCTAGAAACTCTGCCTACAAAGCTCACATGGATTTTAAAGAAGCTATATGTGAAGTAGTTGCAGTATCTGTAGTTTTCATAGGCTTTACAAATGCATTTATCTTCAGGTTTCATAACAAGCCTGGCACCTCTAATTGTGAAGTAGTTGCAGTATCTGTAGTTTTCATCGGCTTTACAAATGCATTTATCTTCAGGTTTTATAACAAGCCTGGCACCTCTAACGACGTAGTGGCCGGAAACGACACAAACCACGTTATTGGACTGCCAGCCTCATAATTTTATTTTTGGTATAAGTTCCTGTTAATTTAACAGCTTTGACAAAACTAGCTGTAATCCATATGTTTCTATTTGATTCCTGTAACTACATCTGACGTGACTGCTGTATCAGGGCCTTGCACAAGGAACACTATCCTGTGGTATCCTCAATGACTATGGCTGATAAAGGGCACGAGGTGGCCTGTTGAGGTACCGGACTATGAGTAAATAAAGTAAAAGCTAATCATAGGGCAAATGTGAAGGGAAAGAAAGGCTAACATCAAGGAGAGGATACAGATATTATCAGAAAGTAACCTATATATAGATTTGCAGTTTATTAAAACGCTCATCCCACAGTATTGAAGGAATAATCTCTTTGTAAGGCCAAGACCTTACTCACCTGGGGTGAGTGAATGAGTAGATTTTTGAAAAATGGTATTATTATAATTATAAGCCAAAACCTAAAATGCTATTATACCCCTTGCTAACTGATATTTCAACTATTAATGCTGAACTCCATCTAACTTACCTAAATGCTTTTGCACTGTCTCTTCCTCTCTATTGCTAAATGTGTGTACAATACCATGAAGGAGACTTAGGTATATTGCAAAGGTTATATTTTAAGATGGTACGAGATGGATACACTTGACTTCTTAAATCTTTCTTACTCTACTGCAGAAAAGAAATCAGAAACCTAGGTCTTTTTGCTGCACTGTATCTCTTTGTGATATGAAAGCAGATGGATATTTTTAGTGTGAAAAATGACTTATGAATTTTTGAATATTTATTAAAAGCAATACGGCGTAGCATTTCAGGAAATATAACCCACCAGATATCTTTTTATGTTTATATCTTAAAAATTAATATTTTTTTACCCCTGAGTAAAATGGTATATCTAATGACAGGACACTGAAATGCTAAAAGCACTTTGAACTCCTCTTTCCTCTCATCCTCAAACTAACTTGCGACATCTTATCTATAGCTTTTGCTTCAAGTCTTCTTATAGTTACTGCTACTACTGATGAATTTAGGAAGTGAAATCATGAAGCCGGGCCCCAGTGTGCTAGGGACTCAGCAAACACTGACAAAAATTGGTGAGTGCTCCAGAACATTCCCAAATGCAGTTTGTACCAATGTATTTTCTCTTCTTCCTATGATTTGAATACACACAGATTGAAAGCACAAATGTTACAGGATCTCCGTAACTTTCTGCATCAAAAAAGAGATGACAAACACAGAGGCTGTAAGAAACATGTTAATGCAGTCTCCGTTTATCAGTGATATCTCTAACAACACATGAAAACAAAAGCATCTAGCATACCTAAGCAGAAGGAAAATAGTCCTTTTTTTTTCCCCTTAAAATAACCTAAACAAAAATGGCATTAAAAATGAGACCAAAGCAACAAGTAGCAGCACTATAGCCATTGCGCCACACAGATTTAAAGACCCCCAAATGGGGCAACGCTGCCTTTTACCTGGGACACAGGCACAGAGGCTCAGCGCCCACCAGTACGCACATAAAAGTGACGAGCGAGTTGTTGTAATGAAGAGCAGAGGTATACAGCCTTTATCAGATGAGAGGGGATTTGTCAGAGATTAATAGAATTCCATTGTAATATCCATATCTCACAAAGGCATACTCTGACAGGGTCCAATTACTTTCAACAAGCTGGGCCTGCTACACGGACCCTCTGAACCGGAATGGCCCTCCAATCTGTATGCTTTCGTTCAGACAGATAACACCAACGTGTTTCTCTCTGTGATCACTGCCTAACTTAAATGAGTTAATCTCGTTTTCCAGATGAATTGTTATTTTGTCTCCCGCAGGCTGTGATTACCGGATAAAAGTATTGTGTTAACAGGAGGGCCAGGGTCTTTCAGCAGCGGATTCCACGTTCAGATAACCAGCCAGAGAGGGCTTTTTCTTGCTTGCTTGCTTGCTTTTTTCCTTTTTTTTTTCTTTTTTTCTAATGTGAAGTGAGAGAGTGGCACTAACAGGAGAAAACAGTGAAATGACACAGAGATAAACCTTCCCAAATAATTACGTAACTTCGTAAGAGGTCAAAGGGGCAGTTTATCTTCATATTTCAAAAGAGCATCCTGGTGAACCAATCACATTTACAGCCTACCTCTACATATTTTAAGACGCTATTTGCCTTTCAGTTCATGCCTGCCCTTTCTCTAATGGCCTTTGTTTCTCAAGCCGTTATAATGTGTGTGAGAAGTTCACAAGGGAGGCTATCAGAATATAAATATTTGGAAGCACTGAAATATATCTGGGTAGTATCAGAAAACAGGAAGAAGAAAACAAGCCCATGATTTCACAAACAGTTTTCTTTAAACTGGTGAAGCAAGAGCCATATGGTGAGAGTTATAGTCTACAGCACATTTTTCTGAGATAAGGCATTTTCTCAATGACAGCTGTGAGATTCTTCATTTCCTTTTCTCGATAAAATGTTAAAAAGAAAAAGTCCCTCTCTAACGTTAGTTCTTCAAAACTACAACTTTGGGGAGTTAACATAAGAGTAGTCAGTTGTGCTCTGAGCATTAGGAAAATCCCTTCAGAGTCAGGAATTCCCCACACACAGATGCCAGCCAGGCAAATTCGACCCCACCAAGAGCAGCAGAACCCCACCAACCTACGGCAAGTCCGTGTTTCATGCATTTTCATCTGTATAGGCAAAACATGAAATTATCATGTTATTTTAGTATCTAGTGCCAAAAGGTAAATAAAATTTGATCTTTGAATGCAGTAGATTTCTCCAGTGGCTCTCCCAGCATGTAGATCCAAGTTACTCCTGAGGTGGGTTATGTCAACAATTCAGAAACAAGATGCAACACCCAATTGTTGGCAATATATCAAAAGCTGCCAATGAAATGCAGTTGATAAGCTTATGAAAGCTTCCTGACAGAAAGCCACAACTTTTGATTGCAAAAAGCCAATGTCTTCAACAAAATATGAATGAATACTGGTGGATGATGTGCATCTGGAGCCCACAGCAGCTGTATCCCACCCTGCAGCACATGCCTGTGGCAGAGCAGAAGACCTAGCAAAGCACATCACGGCTTCCTTCATACTCCAGTGCCCACATTTCCTCCTGCAGGAAAGGAGAAGACACGACTGAAGTGAAAAGCAAATCGGAGGAATATCATTCTCTACACAGATATTTGGGCTCCATCTTTCTTATGCGAAGAATAACTGACATCAGCAGATACAAAAATCATTCATAGGGAGCCAGGTGAATTAATGGAAAGATAACACATTTTGGAATTTCTTCCTATGATTTGAATATACACAGATTGAAAGCACAAATGTTACAGGATCTCCATAACTTTCTGCATCAAAAAAGAGATGACCCATGTGTTGCCTGATCTAGTCGAGAGGTGGTGTCCCTGGCGGCAGGGAGGCTGGATTAAAATGATCTCTAAGGTCCCTTCCAGCTTAGGCCATTCTATGATTCTATGATTCTATGATTCTATGACAAACACAGAGGCTGTAAGAAACGTGTTAATTCAGTATCTGTTTAAATACTGCTGTATCTCATATTGAAGTGAAAAGTCTGTGCCACTGGAACCACAGTCACCATATCACTGACTTCCATTTTGATCAAGTTGGCAAGTATTCTCTTTTCCGGCCCAAGGCAGTAAGTTCAACCTCTGTACTGAGAACTAAATTCAAAAGCTGTCATTTATAGGTCCCTAGTATTTTTCAATGGTTCACATTCTCTTACAAAAACCAAGCTTTAGAGTTATGCATTACATACACCAAAATGCAAAATGTCTATACTGCGTAAGCGGTCAACCAACTTGTTGGGTCAACCAACAAGTTGGGTGTAAAACCAACATGATAGTAAAAATATATCTTTGCTCAAGAAGGCAAACAGAAAAGATAATTTTTACACAGTACAAGTCTCCCTTGGGTATATCAGGAATTGGATTGATTGCTGGGCTACAAAAAGACATATGCCAGTCTTCTCCACCCAGCACTGCCACGGCGTTCTATTCTGCTTAACTGGAGACAAGTGATGCAGCTAGGAGAGTGTGAAGTGCTCCTGTGCATCATCATAAACAAGATAAGCAGAAGTATTTACTAAATTACAAACATTTACACCCAGGACACACCACTATGAGGAGCAGGGGACGCTGTGGGCACAGCATGTGCATGAAGTTGTGCGCTTTTAGCAGCTCTTATCAGTGCTGCTGCTTGCTGTAGGAGCAGGAAGCTGGCGTGACTTTGCCTTGTCTTTGTCTGAAGCAGGAAAAGATTTTTTTCTGTCCTTTTTTACAAGTGTTTCGATTGCACTGCTTCTCTCGACTTAGTCTAGGAAAGGGTAGGCCTCAGTGGAGATCTCAGAGGCCATAGGTTTCCTGAGGTATATTCTCAGTAGGAGGATTTTTACCTCCCTCACCACACAGGGATTAAGCTCCCAGCACAGCTGTAACCAAGAGCGCTCCCATCCTGGCTCTGGTTTTTGTGCAGGACACAGCCCTGACGTTCTGCTTGTTACATGGAAACAGAGATAGCAGTGAGTAATCCTGTTTCAGATCTCAGTGGAAGCAACTACTGGTCCTCCTCACAATAACAGCCTTTTCCCAGACAAAGCCAACACTGGTACGGCAGAAATGATGCTAGTAAGAAGTGATGTGAATTGGTAACAAAGGAGCTTGATCAGTGTGATGGGGACACACAGTCACAGGCACAAATTAAATCTCAGACGCAAATTAATTCCTCATTCATTTTTCTGCACACCGGTGCTACAAAACACTTTGCAAAAGTTCATTGAAGGCAGTAGCTGGATATTATATTATTTCGAGAGCTGAAAATATTCTCTGTAGAGAAATTTTCAAACCCATAAACTTTTCCTTTTCTTCCTTTTTTTAAAAATAGTGCATCAAAATGCCCACAGAGCAGATCCATGCACTGCTACATGGTTTTATTTTTAAATTGCCAGTCTTTTTTATTCAGTGGTCTTATAAACATAAAATTGATAAAATGGACAGCTTTCTTTCTAAGCTAGCTTACATATCTCCTTTTTTGAAAGCTTCCTAAACATGCAAGCACTCCATAAAAAAGTAACTGGTGCATGCAGAAGCAATGCAGTTCACAAATGAAGCAGTATAATGTCAATGGTTTGAAATTGTTCAGTCTCAGTTGTTTTCCAAGTCAATGCACTGGCAGTCTTGCCTGAATGCAACTAGTCAATAGAGGGAAAATAAATAGAGCATTTCCAGAATTCACCCATCAGCACTGAAAAGTGTCTGCTTACTATTACACAGTTTTAACATGTCATAATCGGTTTTCGCAGTATAGAAACCCTCCTTATACCTTGGACAAAGAACGGATGACTATTTTAGCACTCTATACATATCTTCTAGTAGAAAGCCCAAGGAAACTGTATTGATTGCAGCGCTGTGAGTTGTATGTGTTATTAAAGTAGAATCTGAATCCTTTTAACCCACTTTTAATGCAACATTACGAACAGAATTTTTTAATTTGGATATCTAAAAGCAAAGACTAATGTATTTGGACCTCTGAACTGACTCATTTAACATTTCTGTATGTACCTGTAGATTGAACAAGCTCTGTGTAATTTCAGGTAGAGTTGAACACCACAATTTATGCACATTATTATTCCCATAAAGAATTCTTTTGTCTATTAAGTTGGACAGATTTTGCTCACGCAGGTAAAAGCTTTAGTGCCACATCTACTTGACTCTAAACACCCATACATGAAGCAGCAGATACAACTGTTCCCTGTCTTCCTATCTTTTATATCTCCCACGCCCATATGACAACTGCTATGTCAAATAGTACCGCTAGGCTAAATACTACTCAAAGCGAGAAAGGAAGAAGACAGGACAGCCACATTGCTACTTTTCTTTTGAAAAAACAGGTTATGCCTGCCTCTAATGCTAAATTGCATCTAAGGTGCTATGCTTACTTAGATAAATCCTTGCAATGCCACATAATTACAGAAAGGATCTGCCATAGTCTGAAAAATAAGAAGTGTGTCTTTTCCAATCCCCTGCCTTGCTATCTGCCACTCGGATGAAAATCATGTGAAAAAAAATAAAGAGGGGAAAAAAATTTCCCTTCAGACCCAAGAACACACTAACGCCCATGGATATAAATGTTACAATAAAAGAGCAGGACGACTACTAGCAGAGCTTTTATAGCTTAACAGTATTTTGACAACAAATGTTCATATTTCATTTGAAATTTATGAAACCTTTGTGCCTGTAATCCCATGAGCAGCTACATGGTAAATGAAAGTAGCAGGCAGTCTAGATTAATAATATTTTGCTTCATACTGGAAGAGCATTCTAAGGAAAAGAAATCTTGCTTTATCTGCTCTCCCACTTTTTTTCTTTTACTTTTTTTTTTTAACAGTCTGTATTGGAACAGATTCAGAGCTCTAAAACCTGCTTGCAAATATTCACAGATGCCTTATTAATTTATGAGAAACTGAAGGGCCCATCACAAGGTATAAGCAAGCAATTTAGGCGTAACAAGTAGAGGGGTATGATACATGGCAAAATACCACAGCTCCTAGTGTTAGATTGCTACCAGTGGTTTAAATCAAGTTCAAGGGTAATACCTGGAGTAAGCTCCTGTACTTCCTATTCTAATAAAAAATTGGCATAAAAAACCAGTTGCCCTATGAATCATATCGTTTGCTTTCACATTTTCACAGTTTAGACACACATGTATGCTAAAAGCTCAAGTATGGCTTCTTGCACTTAAATGTCTATGCATGTAAGCATCTTTTTCAACAGCTCTATCTTCAAGCACATCCAAAGTGTTGAGTTTTCTTACTTTTTTAAAATTAATCCTCTAGTGCAAGTTATAGCGGCAAATATGATGTGGTCCAATTATGTGCCTAAAAAGCAGATACCTAATTTTACTAAAATTTTTATAACTTTCTTTGAACTTTCATCTGGACTTATCTCGCTTGCACATTGTATATGAGGCTGGTAAGACCACACTGATTTCTTGCTTTGTTCCAAACCACAAGTCAGATGAAATGTAACAGAGAAAAAAAAGGCAACATATTTCAGTCTGCACTAGAGATACATTTTTTTAAAAGTCCTTTTGTAACACAGTCTTTTTGTCCCCTTTTTGTGAAAAATACAGCTTTTGTTCATCTATTTTTAATTTCAGGTGTTTCTGTGTTTTTTTTCATTTTAAGTTTTATGCCAAAACTTAACACTTTAGCCTTTGAAAAACAGTACCTCTGAAAAACAAATACTGAATTTTTGATTAAATAAGACACACAAAAATGCATAGATATTTGGTCAGTAAGATATTGCAGTAAAGAAAGTAAGAAAAAGAAATAAGCATTTGGGTCAGAAACATTGCTCACTGGTTGGAGAAAGTCTGGGAAAACACTGGGTGAAGCAGACACAACTGGGGAAAAGTGTATGACAAGAATGGAGGAAGAGTAATATAAAAGAAATGTTAAAAAGATATTCTAGGCAAACTGTTGTACTCACATGATACAAGCTGTAAAACAGGGTATTAAACGGCTCCAGGAAAACCACACAGAAGATACACAGAGGTAAAGGACAGTACCTGAGAACAATGTTATCATGGATGCTGTGTCACTATAGGACTCTAATATTTCTACGCTACTAAAAGATGAAATTAGAAAGGAATTGAGATATGTGATTTGCGTATCAAATATCTGAAAATAATAAAAAAAATATTCCTTGTATCTGTGACACACAAAGAATACTTTCTTTGACTCGAAGTTCTTCCAGAAAGACATCCTCAGCCTTAAGACTTCTCCAGGACTTACCATCTGGAGCAAGCCACTGGTCAACGTTTTGACAGCGATCAAAGGAACATAAAACAAGTCTTTATGGAATATCCTCCTAAAAGAGAAGCTTCTCGTTAATTCAGAGTTGAGTTATAGTTTGATATATGCAAGATTGCTTTAAAACTTTTTTTCTTTCTCCTAGTTATTTAAGAATCATCCTAAATAGTCATCTTAATTTTTTGAGTCATCTTCCATGAATACTTTTGACATACAACTCCAGGGATTCATTGACTGCTAAGTGAAAAATGACTTCCTTTATCACCTTCTTTCTAAGAAAAGGTGAGTGGAACAGGAAAAAAAATAATACTCTCAGCCATACATGAAGAAATGGTGATGTATTCCACTACTCTTCTTCAATTACTGACTACTATTAGATTTTTTTCCTTTCTTCTGACTATGTAAAGAATACTGTGTTCAATATGACACACTAAAGAACACACATCTAAGGCTTTAAAATATTTAATGTTTATAATACTGAATGTTTTTATTAAGGAAGTACAGACTGAAGTTAAGCTTAATAGATTTCTTTTTCATTTTAATCAAGACTACAGCCTCTTTGTTGCAAATAGTGTTTTCTTCCAAAAATAATGCTCTCCCGCATATTCATGCAGGTTTCCATTAATACCAGCTTCTGCTACTGGGAAAAGGAAGATCAGATCACAAAAAAGGAGACAACAAGCATTAACCGTTACTGCATCGGAGTGTCTCACAGCTAAATTTGCTACCTTCTTTTAATTTAAAATGCTTGTTTTTGTCAGCTGCTTAAACTAAATCAGTGGGTCAACCCATTACCATACCGTATCATAGCTTCTGGGAAAACAAGCCCTGTTTGCTGTACACCTCCTGCCATGGGCAGGCCATCACACTGAGGTTTGCCTTTCAAAGAGCATGGCATTTTAGGAGACATGATTTATTGGTTCATTGAAGGACAAGGAAAAAACCAAACCCACCAAACTTACACTCCCGTGTTTTCACTCATACACTGCAATTAATATTTACCATCAAAAACAGACTATGAGACTTATATAGTTTGAGTTTAATTTCTCAAAAATACACTTTGGATTGTCAAATATATTAGCAACAAAAGGAAGCCCTCTATCAGCATCTGTGCTGAGTGGATTCAGTAAAAGTCTAACCAATTTGCTATAAAACTTTTATAGAAGCATTATATACTTGCATCAGGTTCACAGTTTTATTAATTTACACAGATTTTATGGTTTCTTGAGATTCGTACGTCTGAAAGAATGAACTGATACTCGAAGAAAGCTGAGTCTAGGGAGAAAATGATCTGCTTAAATACCATTCAGTCTCATAAAAGAGTAACTATACAGTAGTTATGCCACCATCTACATTTCCATATTTATAAAAAACCGATATAGGTATAATTGGTTAAGAACTTCTCGTCCTTCTAATGCACAATAAAATAAGTTTTACTTATCACCTTTGTGGTTTAACTGCTGTTTTGGAGAGAAGGAGAGGGTCTTTAAGGAGAGCAGAGTAAAGGGAGGTTTAGGGGATATTTTTGTTTCTAAGAGAAAGGCCCGGGAAGTAATTGTGCCTCTGAGTTCACTTTCAGGATGCTCCAGAGCAATAAATTAAAGACAGGAGTATTTCTCCTTTCCAAAATAGGAATAAAACATTAACATATTTTAACATTAATATATTTTATGAAGTGAAATACAATCAGAAAACACTGGCTTTGTTTCTGTGCCCTGCACCAGACAGTCGGCAAATCAACCACTAAGATTTGGCCTGAAAATCAGATATTGCTTAATGAAATATACATTGCACCATATTATATTGCTTATAATACCAGAAACTGTACAATTATTGAGTAGCTATGCAACTATCCAGAGCCTAAAAGCCAACTCCATTATTTTTACTTACATACTAATTCCATGACAGAACATCTCCTGTAACTGTTACCCCACATATTAGCTCAACTTATGTAATGATATCATTATGTAAGAACAGAATAGACAGGAGAATAGTGTGGAATAAAATTGTGCTCAAGGCAGAGTGGATTGTTGCCTATACGTAAAGCAAATGGGTTTGCTAAGTAAGAGTTAACTGCCTCACCCTCCTAGACCTGAGAAGTATTGAGCACATCAGTCCAGAGTTTGAGCAATGTGACAAAATTAACATATGCTGCACTGTGTGGGCAAGTCCTGCTATACATGTTATTTATAGTCTGTGTGTACATATAGTATACACGTAGTATAGAGAAGTATATATATAGAAGTGCACCTATATAGTGTATGCAGTGTATAAAAGTCTAGAAGTATATCTATAGTATATAGAAGTGTATATATATACACTACATACACTATGTATATATAGAAATATATCTATATCCAAAAGAGTATGTGTGTGTGTGTGTGTGTACAGACATGCAGACACGCACACACTTCTGAACGGCAAGAGAGAATTTTTCAGTGCAATCCATCTGAACTGGAAGCAACCCCTGGGCTAAGACTGAGCCACCAGATCCTTCCTGTGACTCTCTCCAAGGGGCTGCAATGCACCCTGGAATCAAGAGGAATTCAAGCACAGGGACAAACGCACCTTGAAGATACACAGGCTCTCCTATATAAGTTTAGTTTTATGTTTTTTAGACTTAAAGCCTTTCAAGCTAAGTAAATGGATTGAAGCCAGAAAGTTTGCCAGTTTGTGTATTTTCAATTAAACAAAAAACCTGTATATAAACTGGTAATGCAAAGGGATTAAGTGTCCTTAACCTGGGCCTACTCTGAACTGCTTTGTTGGGGTTTTTTTCTGGATGCTTAAAATTTAGTATTATTCCAAAAAACAAACCAAAGCTTTTTTGTTTTGTTTTGCTTTTTTTCACAAGTAAACAGTGTTGAGTGGCTCTTACAGCAATCCCAGAAGAGCAATTCCAAGAAAGACGTTGTAATGATTATGAAGTATCTTTGTTCTAGATGCTGTTTTTATAATTTTCACAACACCATGCTTTTTCATTTTCACAATACCATGCTATTACTAATGATTGGATATATACTACTTCAGAAGTAGAGCTACACTAAATTACAAACCCAGGACCAAGTGATTTTGTTAGGTTAATTTTCCCCATATTTTATTCACACTAAAATTAGCCAAATCAAACTCAGCTAATTTAATATAAGAGCAGCATCTTCAAAGGTGTATTTCCTAAGTCAGATAATATCCAGTGCACACTCCATCTGCAAGCAGTAAGAGGTCTGTAATGTATGCTTTACAGAGAGAAGGGCATGCAAATATCTGATAAAACTGGAGATACTTAATCTCAAATATATAGAACAAAAGGAGAGTCTTCTTCAAGGTATGACACAGACAAGAGTGAACAAGTGAAGGAAGTCAGTAGGAAGTTTTACAGTAATATCAAATAGATCCTCATGTCTGTAATGCATATGACTGCACTTGCGTAAATCCTCTGTGTATTTTAAGACCACAGTTTTTAAAGGGTTCAGTCAGATATTCTCTCTGCCCTTCAGTGCTCTGAGCCACAGCTGATCAGGTCTTTGTCTTATAAATAAAAATTTGGCTCTCATTTAAGAATGCTATTTGTAAAAAACAAGGAAGAGACTCTTAATTATCATATTTAGTAAGCTATATCACAAATCAAGACATAGTACTCACACAGTTCTGAATCACTTCTCTGTGGGTGCAGTCACCCATAAAGACTACAGAAACCAGGAGTGTTGATCCACAGTTACCCATCCAGAAGGCATTTATTGGATTCTTTCCCAGCACCCAATCTCATAAAGGTCAAATATGAACTTCCTAATAAATTGTAGAAACAAAAATACAACTATAATCAGATCACCCCAAACTCATAAAAATGTACAAACCTCTGAATACCTGTTCATTGAATTCCAACTACCTCAACTGAAAAAGCATATTTAGCATATTTTAGCATATTTAAGAGTTTAAGGCTACAGTAGCTCAGATTTCCAAACTGACATCTCTTTTCTGAGCACAGCAGCAAAACAGAAATCCAGATGAAATGCAATTTTTTTTCTTTAAAAAAAATCCAAGACTTTATAAATACACATATTTCATACTGAAAGAAGTGAAAAGAATGAAATGATGAATTTTTCTCAGCAGAAGTGTCAAGGATTATAAATTGCTCTGAAAACTTCCTTGACTTTAAAATTATACCAGATTTTGCTCTTTCACATGTGAGAACTGCCTTCTCTGCTAATTGTCAATTTGTCCCAATGTTTTGTCTTTCCTCAGATTTCATCCTCTGCTACTCATGCTCTTTCCTATCCCTCATACTTTACCATTTTTTGTTGTCTCTACCCATCCCAGCACCCCCTCAATTTCTTCACATATCCAACAAATTATCTTCTTATCTATTTGTCCTGGATGCTACTGTGAGAAGTTTAAACTAACAAAAAAACAAGATGAAACTACCATGACAAACATTTAAGTAAGATACTTACCTTTAGGTAAGTATCTGCCCCTCTGGTAGAAGTTACCAGAGAAAACTTGTGAATAAACTAAATAAAATTACAGTATGAGGGATTCTGCTTAAACCTTTGGCATGATAATACTTAAAATAATCTATATAGTGAAATAATTGCAAAAAATAAGAACTTCACTTAGTTTTGATGGAAGTCTCCTTTATTGTTCACATGTTTTGTAGTTAGAAGTTTCAACTGTTGCCTTCAAGAACTTAAATAAGAAATCAAAGGCCAACTAGGAAAATAAAACCAGTCAGTTTAAATGATGTATCAACCAGGGAACCATAAGGTAAACTGAGATACATACACTTATGTTACAAGTAACTCATGGCCGTCACAACTCATTTCTGGTATAGAATCAATATATGGTTGTGCTTCTTCAAGTAAAGCCAAAGTAAAACATATGCTTTTGGAAAAGAAATCTTCTCAAACACCGTATAAGCAACCGAAGAAAAAAGTAGATATTAATAAAATATATATAATAGCTATTTTCACCTTCAGTTAAATTATGCCCTATTTTATAGTGCTGAAATTGAAAAATCTTAAAATAACAACAAATCCCCAGGCATCCACTAACAAGGATACTATAGAGATTTAGAGGCCTCTGGTGTTTGTGCACTAGAAACAGACTGACAATTCTGCACTGAAAACCTGCAGTTGATCATTCTCATATTATTCCAGTTTTGTTACATGTAGTCGGACAAGTATTATTTTGTATTGCATTAGTACCCCAAGAGCTCAGTCAAGACCAGGTGTCCTTGTTCAGCACAACAAAAACTGACACAGGGCGAGCGGTTCTCCAGCTCCCATAAGCAGACTCGTAGCCACTCATGGTCACTATTTCAGAGACCCAAGCTCCATCCAGTACAGCATCCCTGTCTGTGGTGTGTGGCAGGTAGAAACACAGATTAGCATGAGCTATGTGTAGGCACAGGCACCAGAGTCCTATTGGCACGTACCTGGGTGGTAAAAAGATACCAAGTTCTGACAGCAGATTCAGGCGTGGCTATTTTGCTTATTTCTAGCTCAAGAACTAGATGAAACTTATGCGTCGTAAAGAGTTTTCCTGTTTACATCCTCTTGCCACGCTTTTTCAAGATTACAAGTGGTTTCAAGAGTTATCGTGGAGCAAACACACATGAAAAAATTCAATCGTTGACGTCATCATACCAGCAGGCTTGACATACATTCCAAGCATAATCTAAAAGCACAGTAACAACTCACAAAAGCTAATGTGTGAAGGCATCTTGGCACACACCCTGACCAAAAAGCATCATTTAAAAGTACAAGTCAGAGAGGCAGGGCTTCTCAAGAGATACCCTTTTTTTTCAACCAAAATTCCTCCCCTTCTGCACCCTTCTCCATAGAGTTCTCAGAAGAAAAACAATTTACTCTCGTTACCAGATCTACAATGCCAAGAGCTTTTTTTCTGCTCAAAGTCATTTAGAGGCACAAGTAAACCAGACTAGGTTAAAAACAACAAAAGGATAATAATTCCAGTGCTAAATTTTTGCACAGATATAACTAAAGCTTTTAGCAGAATGGATTAGTTTGCCATTCCTCTGAGCCCTACATTTTGCAGCGAAGCTGCACACCTGGAACTGCAACAGGGAAGTGCACGGCTGGCACAAAGACGCCATCTATCCTCAGTGCCCAAAAATTCTTTGAACCTGATAACTCATAAAAAAGAAGCAAAGAGGTCCAAACAGCACAGGCCAGAATATTTAAGACATATGATTCATTTGGTATACTATATCCCAAACATTCCTGTTATTCCTGAAGAAGTCCCTAAGGAGAGAAAATTACAGAAACTTTCCTCCTGGCTAGGAGAAGAAAGATGCTGGCATTCCCTAAAAAACAACCTGATTCTCATAGTAATCTTCAACAATCTTTCTAGCAACACTTTTTAAAATCAAGAACTTTCACCATCTCAGAAAAATAAGAACAGTTTTTAAAGATGTCAATTTAAACATATTTTTAAGAGTTCGCACCTTGCTACTTTTCATCTTTCCTTACTCTTTGGAAATTATGAATACCCGATGCAGTGTTTTCCCTATATTTAACTCATGCACAAACAGATGATTTTACAGTTTGTGGTTCAATACTACAAAAACATCCCAGTGTGAACTCATCACTAAAAAGCACTCCATTCTTTTCCTATATTTTACAACCTGCCTCAGGCTGAAGATCTGCAAAAAAAATTCAAGCACTGAAGCCTGTTACACTGTCGAACAGTTTCCCTATGGTGGTAGTAAATGCCCCAGAGCATGAGTCATTTATAACTTCTCCAGGAACAAACAAACAAAAAATATGTAACAACGTACTCTAGGAAGTTATCTTAACCTCACAAGGGCAGGTTAGGCAAAATGCTTGACGTTTTCACCTATGACACCTATGGCAACAAGAAGAAAAAGAAAAAATATGACCAGTCGTCATGTATTTTCCATCTGAAACATCCTTAGAAGCAGGAGCAGCAGACGACAGGCAAACTGGGACAGGATTTTTCTGGCAGTGTTTTTTAACAGCCATTGAGTCAATAGGGGTTGTTCAGTTCCCCTTCCTCTCAGCTACAAAAAGAAACATCTCTTCTTGCAAACAGAGATCAGACACTGGTGTACAGTGTGACAGAGGCAAAATCAGCCAGTCTGGTAAAAGCCACCCTGTACTGTAAATTCCCTGCAAAATGCTGTGAAGATACTGGCACAAAAATCTGCACTGCATATTGCTGCAGCATAATTAATTAAGCCTGACAACACCCCTGTGCAATACAATAGGTCTAACCACTAAACCAAATCATCCTTATAAACATCCAAATGTCAGCAAGTGAATTTATGTCAGATTTACTATTCAGTCACGGGGGTAAAAAAATCACGTATAGCTTCAAAAAAAGCACTTAACATTAAGTAAAGCTCTCTCTTATATCTTTGAATAGTAATAAAGAAATCAAAGATACGACAGCCTTTTACAGGGATAACACCTCAGAACAGTAGTAGATAAATCTTTGAAGAGGTGAGAAGTATTATCAGGATTTCCAATTGCAGAATAATACACTAGGCTTGAGAATTCTCTGACACTATACATAAAATATTATAACTATTAATTCATAATGACAATCTAAATAATTAAAAAAAACCAAAATCTCATTAATATCATGATTTTGACAGTTGCATGGGTTAGGTGGTAAGGCAAAATGTACTCTGTAGAATATTACACCTTTAAGATCCGGTATCACTAATAACACAAACCCAGACAAATGTAGACATTTGTTCCAAAAGTAACTGCAGCTTGGTTCTTTATGACTTTAGCTTGAAGGATTTTATTTTGTGCATAATCTTTAAAGTGGAAGTGCAGTCACTAGCCGCTGGCTGCACTGTTTATCATAAAGTCAGCTCACTTAGTGCTGTCCAATTAAAATAAACTGCAGCTGCAATGTATCACTATTTTTCTAAGTATCTGAAAATATTTCTGCAAAGCCCAACCTCCAAAAATAAAACATAAATGAAAAGCAACAGCTCACTTGGCAACCATCTAGGAGAGGAAGTTTTGACATTATTTTCATGTTATTAAATGCACATTTTCCACTTAAAACCAAGAAGCTCCTGTCACAAATGATTTATATTTTAAAATATTTTATATGACATAAGAAAGGCATATAACTGCTTTCTGCTGTAACCCTTTAAATATAATATAGAAATACAAAAAATATATTTTTCCTTTGATAATTTCATTGACTGTTTTGCTGCTTATTGCCACAGACAGACATCTCAGTGCTAGCCAATGTAATAGAGTAGCATTAAATAAAAGGTCCAAACTCCATCTGAATTCCTACCATGTGTTCACTCAATTTTAAATTACTTCTATTGCTGTCTTCTAGTTTATGCCTGGAAAAATGACAGCCTATAAAACTTTTCTTTATCATCTTTTAACCAACTATAGTTTTAAAAATGATTTATTTACGTAAATTTGGGAAAACCAGGGTCTCACGACATGTTTGTATGCTTCATTTCAAGCACGATGAAAGAACAGGAAATAAAATACAAACTTTTTTTCTTTGTTACTGACTTTATTCTAGTTCTTCCAGACATCGCACTTCTAAACTCAGGCTGCCACCAACAGACAGCATACAGACAGGCGAAGGTGATGCTCATCTGCAATGCACAGATGTAAGGCAGCAGTAAGGCTCCGTTCACTGAACAGCAACTAATGAATGTGTATAAAAGAAAAACAATATAACTTGTGGGAAGTTCCTGTGCAGAAGATTTCTGGGTGGACAGCACTACAAAATCTACACAAAGGTCTTGAAATATCTGCAGAAAAGAAGATTTTGTGTGGCTGGAGATTCTTAGAGGCGATTTCTAAAAGTTAGACTGTATTTAGATAAAGAACAACACTGCACCTTTAAGAAAATGTTATTTTTCCTGAGGCCCTATCAAGGTAAATTTCATCAGTATTCAAAGAATGAGCAAAGCACTTCAACAATTTATTTCAATAAAAGAAGACTTAGCTGAAAGGAGTATAAATGATGAGAACTTGCTTTAAACTGATTTATTCCCTGCAGCAATAAAAGGAATGTTTCTTCACTCAGCTGTTTAATATGCAAATATGCAGAGCATCCAGCTTCTGACAGCACATCATTAATAAAACCTTGCACTAAGCAGAGCTCCCGATATTTCATCCTGATGAAAATACATGATGATGATTTTAGACTGTATAATTTCCGAGTTGGAACAATGTACTTTCCAGTGATGGAAACTCAGCAATCCACAGTTCTAGCATAGATTTTTTAATAAGTTAACCTATTTCTGTAAGAGGGAGACATCTGTTTACACGAATTGCGAATTCGGAAAAGCTTGTCACCAAACCCTTTCAACTGGACAATACAAACCTTGTTTTGGGAATCAGTACAAAAGGAACCACGTTATTTACAGAAGAACACAAGAGTTGATTTCTTTTCCACCAACTAATTCCTCTTATTTACCAAGACTCAAGTACTAAAAAAATTCCCTTTACCTGTACTTCTGTGAGCCACTACGCAATCTGAGACATTTTCAGCAAATGAAAAAATTAATGCTATCCCTTAAAATGAATAAAAGCAAAAAGAAAAAATAAATCTGCATTTGTACCTCTTTCCACTAAAGTCTATGAACTCCTGTATTTGACCATGCTGTAGCATTCTATGTTTTGTGTTTATAGCTAAATTAAGTAAGTACATATGATTTTTTCTTCATTGATTGTGCTA
>NW_009729044.1:130325-155948 GCF_000703405.1 Apaloderma vittatum | reverse complement strand
CTTTCCAAAGAAGTTGTTAAAAAGGTTAAAAAAAATCAAACGTTTGAAATTGGGAAAGGAATATTTGTCATTACTTTGCTCTGAAGCCTTCCCAGTCCAAAGTTGGAAATTGGAAGCTGTACAGAAATGTTAAATTTTTTAAAGCATCCCTTTGTGCAGAATTGATCCTAATGGGCGACACAGAACGTCCATTTCTCTGTTGGAATTAATACTCACACAGATGACGTTGATTACTTTACAACATAGAAATCTGAGAAGCACTCATTTGCTTGCAATAGTAGGTAACAATTAACAACTTGTTAAAGTCTGGTGGGGTTTTTTTTTTGGCTGAAATACGCTGTTCTTTTGCCAGAGTAGTGCTAGGTCAATTATAAAAAGAGACCCCTTCTGCAATACAAGAAAAAAAAAAAAAGACTTTGCGTTCTAATTCAAAAATTTTTCTACTATGAATCAATCATTTAGTGTATTTCAAAGAAGTCTGAAGGATTTTCCTTTGAATCATTTCCCACTGGGTACCTAGGAAACAAAACATCTTCAGGGCTAAATTTCAGGGGAAGTCTTGCAGGTTTTAGTAAACTTCTCCTAGCCAGTACTTTACATGTTTCTGTTTTCTGTGCATGGCAATACTCCCTCACAACTCAAATGGGATTAACCAATTAAACATTTCCCAGTAGTCTCTAAAATAGCTGCTCTTGGCATGTTTTTTGCATGGAACAAACCTCAGCGGGAGGATATGATAGAAATCTTGCACTATTTAAATATAGAATTGGGACATCAAAGAAAGGGTTGTATTGAAATAACATGGATAATTAAGGAAGTGGAGAACAGTAATAACTGATTTACATAAAATGCTAATAAGCCTCTTGACTTGTTCGGCAATTTCTGCTTTAGGCATGGTAACTGCGGGTTCAAATTTGTGTACTAATTTTATTTTAGTATTTTCTTTTTCTTCCTTTTTCTCCTCCTGTTTTTTTAAGCTCTCTACAGCCAGGCCAGTCTGTACCTGGGACCAAACCCTTTTCAAAACAAAACTCCAAAGAAATCAGAATCTGAACAGAAACTTGTGTAAAAGTTTTGTACGCATTCCTATCCACATGGGCATACAAAGCACAAAGTGTAAGGGTATTTAATTACTTGTCAGCACGTGTGTGGATTCAGATTGCATCCCTTCTAGTTTAGCTCACTTTCATGTCATGCTGAATGATGCATTACAAACCATCAATGACATATTAAAAATGTTAAATGCTCTTCACAATTCCCAGCACTGAAAAACTTTGAAAACAACCGCAGTGCAAGGGGAAGAATGTGTTTCCCTGGTATTGTGCTTCTTGCTGCTCGGATAGGATGATTAGGGCGCTGTGCCAACGCTATAGGTTGTACCTATTTTACACTGTACCCTTGTGCCGTTTGCTTCTGCAAAGAAATTATATGCTCTGAAATTCTTGTTTTATTTTACTCTTCCACTGATCTCTCCTCACAGTGCTACAGCAGCAGTGGCTCTGAGATGTGAATGTGAATGAGCGTCTGAGCTGTTCCTTCAGGACATGTCTGCGTATTGACCTTCAGCTTACCCTGTTTCCCTGTGAGCCCTCTAAGCATGATCCATCGCTTTCTCAGGCCATTCTCCCTTCACCCCATTGATGGGTTTCAGAGCTACTTAAATTTCAAAGTCCTGATGCGTTGCAGCAGTGGCCAGGGCTCAGCTTTGCTCACTTATAGATTGTACAAGGTCACAGTAAGAGAAGGGAAAAAAAGCCAGAGCATTTATCAGGATGTATTGCTTTACTTTTTCTATCCATCACAAAGGCGATGATTCTATTTTAGTGAAAATCCATTGAACTCAGATCAAGTCAGATGGCTGTTATCATTGGAAACTCAAGAGCTGTCACACCATAATCGGTACAAATGATGAACACTGAAACGTGGGGCTTGGGGCCGCTTAATGGTCTTTAGTGTATTTTTTTCTGTTGCTTTTTAAACACCACAAAATCATTTTACTTAAGTGTTTTCAATTTGAGAACACTAAGATTTTCTTATGCAAGGACAGTTGATTCAATTACAGATGATATGACAGCTATTGTGCAATTAAACATTTTCTGCGGGTATGCCCTCACGCACACACTAATACACACGTGTCCACCACCCATATAATCACAATTATTTGCCTCAAATTATTTGACAATTCTGGTCATCTTCTCTGATACACTTCCCACGTGTAATAGACAACACCACCATGCAATATTAAAAGTAACTTCTGCAGCAATATTGCTTTGTATTTTGTGAATGAGCCTTGGTAAATCTTCCCTGTTCCGGAGCTGCCCCTGTAAGAAAGAGCTGTGTGGCCAGGGAAAGAAAACTCCTTCCTTCTGAAATCACAAATAGCTTAGTGAGGGTTACATTTTAATAAAAAAATTGGGGATCTTGACCATACTTAAAGGCACCAGAAAAAGCTTCAGTACATAGATATGGAATTAATGGATATCATTCAGTATAATTACAAGTGTATTTGAAACACAGCACAGGGGAGTGCAGAGGAGCAGGGTCTAGCCATCACACCTGACAGAGCGTTCCTTTGTCCCTGCAGTCGAAGCATGCTAATTATTCTCATACTTAGGCTTCATTCTACTTCCTATCAGTTGTGACAGACTCGCCTTCTATGTACCTGTTTCTATTTCATCACATGCACATAAGAAAGAGCAGCTATCCCAGGTCCTAGGGAACCTTGACAGATAATTAAAAATGTCTCTCTAATTAAGAGAAAAATAGCAACAGACAAGAACTTTGCTCCACAGAAAAACAAGCCATTCCACAAAATTGTTATTTTCCTACTGAAATCCCATACTAAAATAATTGCTATCAAATTTTTGAAAGTAAAAAACAGCCCAACCCTCTTCACTTCCCATGCAAACACATTCCCCAGACAGATTTACAGTACTTATTCAAAGTACATATGGGCAGCTTCACAAGTACTAGCAAATCTTTGCCTAGAACACCCCCTCCTCTACACCACACCTACAGAATAAGGTAAAGACATAATTGTTATGTAGGAATGTCTTAAGTGTGGAACTTTTTACTGTTTAAAACTATGTTTCGATCTTAGGTTCTGATCTCCTGCCACGGAGATATAACAACACATTTTAAAAAAGAAGTACCTCAAACTATATGAGATTTCAGGAACGAACAAACAGACGAAGGAAACTGTTCCCACTGAGCAATGAAGAACAGTATGTATTTATTATCACTACTATTGTATGGCACACATAGTACCTTACCAGCAGAAAAGTTAAAGTCTGCTCGTCAACTTGGCAGATTTAAGTCAGCCGCCACTGCAACATTCCTGAGGCCACCACGGCCTCTCCGGTCACTTACAGCAGCTTCCAGGCTGTTTGATTCTGGTTTCAACTTCCAGGGAAGTGCAAAACTGAAGAAAGAAATAAATCTAGAGCAAAATGGACTTAATGCATCCTTCCTTCTCACCTGCTTTCTTCTCAGAGTAGCTGCTGTACCGTGAAAAATGTGCTTTTACATTCTTTAGTGAAGTGCAGTGACTCTGCTGTCTCCTAAACATTTCATTTGCAGGAGTGGACTGGGGCTCGTGCAGCAAAGATCTCTGTGCATCTGGACATCTAATATAAACAAATATCTCATATTTTGCCTGAACAAAAATTCCAAGTAAAGCCACAGGGAACACGGGACTGTAGTTCCTCTCTGCTTTCACCAATTAATGCTTTCAGAGATCTGGAACAGGACATGGTGCAGGCTGTGCACAAACTCTTCAGAGCCCCTTTAAAACTCCTGCAGAGTGCCATTAATAAGCCTCAGTGTAATGGAGGATCAACCCCTGTGCTCTGTGCTTCAAGAAGCAGAAAATCTTAAATAGGCTGGTATTATGTCTTCAAATCGATTTTTATAAACATTAAAACAAACAGAATTTTGGAAAGCTCTACATTTTAAATCGTTTATTTTTCTTTAATGAGAAAACTACATCTTAACTTCAAGTTTAATAAAAAAACTATGATAATTTTTGTGGATATTTTAAATGTAGCAAGTAACAATTCACAGACTTTTAGCTGTAGTCACCTGTGCATACACTGCATGATCAGGAGACGGCATACAGCATCTTATGGTGTATTTTCAGCAGTGAAATTTCTTGGGCAAATAACTGATTTCCTCCTATATTACAGTGGATAGCCAAAAAAGATGTAACAGCTAAAATCATGCTTAAAATGCATGTACTGAAAAACTTTGTGTTACTCACTGATTTGCAAGATAAATCCTAAGACATTAGAGCCATCAGTCTTCCTTGCTCCCACGTTTGGGGCCAGGCCAAAGACAGAGCACGGACTGAGCCAGGGGACTCTTTGAATGACTGCGGGTAAGCCAAACAGTTTCCTCTCTGCTTCCTTCCCTTGAACTCTGTTGGTGCCTAGGGGACATCTGAAGAGCAGGATATGGGTTCTTCAACTATACCAGTAAGGACTAACAAAATTTCTGATGTTACCTGTTTTTGCAAACAAGCCTTCTAGCTCTTCTCCACCTCTTTTTGACAACTATCGAGGTACTGGGCTATTGCAAAAGAGTTGTACAAACCAGGCGCTTGCATTTTTATTATTTAAACCTCTCGCTTCCTACCCTAACCCAAACTGCTAATGCAGCCTTTCCTCCCACATAAGGAAATATCTTTGCTGTTTCCAGCAACCCTAGTGTCTTCTGCTGTCGTTTTGGGACAGCGAGCGGCAGTGGGAGGTACTATTTCACACAGGCCTTTAATTCCTCCAAACATTTCCATCTCCAGCTGTACAGAGCCAAGAAATGGTTACGCTCAGTTCGGGGTATGTGTTTCACAGGTCCCACTGTGGCTCAGCAAGGTCTCACTCCTTAAAGTTTTAATGTCACATGGTTTCCCAGATCATGGGGGCCTATCAAGGGCTTCTTTCTTTTTTCCCACAAAGTCAAACTGTTGAAGAATACATCTGTAAAAGCCTGAATCTTTCTGGCAAATAGCATATGGGTCCATATCCTGACAATTAATTTTGAGTACAATTGAAATCTCTCTCTAATTAGGTAATTTAAAAGGAAGGAATGAAAAAAAAAAGGAAAAAAGAAGCAAGCAAAACAAACTGAAAGCCTTTAGCTTCTGTTTTAGATCAACAAAGATATGTTTTCATCATAATGCTCTTACAGGTTGTGAATCTTAATTGGCTGATGTCAGTAAATCCTGATGTGACACTGAAGTTACCATAGAAATATGTAACACTTGTCACTGCTTCACTAAATACAGTGCATAGAGAAACAGGAATAAAAGGCAGATCATAGATTCTAGAACAAAAATACATATAGCATTTTCAACAGGCTTAGAAAAAATGAAACAACAAAAAAGCCCCTCTTAAACAATTTTTGCTGGATGCAAAGTTCACTGCAACTTCCAGCACCTAAGAGGTGCTTTTCTTTTTCTATGCCTTCTACACCTTTCAGGTACGAGTGGTGGCAGTGGCAGCAGGTGATGGAAAAGAGCTGACACCTCTGCTCGGGCAGGGAGCGTGGTGGGCTGCCACCAGCAGCACGGCAGGCACTCGCACTCAAAGCAGGACTGACATTACATGTCCCCATCCCAAATAACAGCTTTATATTCAATTCCATCCACCGGAGATGTCAGCGAGAGAAACAAGGTTATGTGGCAGCAGCTACCATATTTTACCTATCTATATAAATACATTTAAACATGTGGGAAATAAGGTTAGGGGAGTGACCTTGAGGTATGGACTTTTAGGTTAGCAACCCTCACACAACTGCAACTTGAACATTGCAAGTGGGAGGAAAAACAGTGCGTTATACTGAAACATCTACTATAAACATCCACGGGAAAGAATTAAAGCTGTTATGTGCTTCAACACAGCCCCTGTCTGTGAACTGGGAATGCTTTTGTAGTGTGCTGCCTCACAGAGCAGACAAGCTTCTTAATAACTGGATGTTAGGAGAATTGAGGCAATACATTTATCTTTACTATTAAATCTCCCCTTTCAATCACTAAGCTCCCTATGAAACAGTGTAACAATGCTCCTATTAGGTAAGCAAGGGACAGAGTGGATGCAAATCCCCACGGAATTAACGTGCCCGCTCCTGAGTCAGCGTTGGGCCTTCCAGCGTCGACCTTGCCAATCAGCATGTCTGGTTTTTCTCATTTCCCAATGGCACAGGGCTCATCTTCTCTTTGAAGAAATCAACCCCAGTATGTGGCACCTCTCCAGATTAGCACCACAAACCAGGGCAGGTTTTAGAGTCTAATTAGCATTACTAGAGAGCGTCGACTTTTCAATAACTTCCATGGTATTTAAACAAAGGAAAGGAAAGATTGCGGCCCTGCAAAGCATATGGTTGGGTTGTAACATCAGCTAGTAAGATGAGCACACCTACCACTGGCTCCTTGCCAGTTTTGGTTAGCAGAATTAGGGTCTGCATTTGGGATCTCTCAGTGAATAGATGCTAATGCACTGGTGAAAGGTCATCAAAGCAGTCTGACTTGGATAGCCTGCAGAGGTAGTGAAGTCTCTCATCCCTCTACTCTCTTTTGTCCCTATCCGGTTTACCTAATAGATGATCCGAACAATTCACATTGGCAGTCCTTTGTAGTGTAATGAACACTATGTGGTCTGATGAATGCAACCACTGCACAAAAAACGTCAGTTCTTTCATTAAGAAAACCTTCCCAAGTTCATTGTATTGAACCAGCGCTCCAGCTATTAGGCTGATACATGACACAGTCAATTCCAGTTACACTTTAAGTGACTATTCATGTTCAGTGAATTCAATTTTTAAAGCTAATTCATATATGTTTAGATATTTACATGAATGCACGTTTCTTCCAGCTTACTGCTATGTGCCTTTTTCTGAGCTTTCTGTTATGATAGTAAGGGGGAGGAATGAGGGAGGGAATCGTATTTCCCAACAGATCCTGAAAATGCCTAACTGATGGAAAAGACACAGAGAATCAAATCAGCAGCTTTCTGAGAATATACTTGCGTAGAGCTCTGAATTACT
Source organism: Apaloderma vittatum (assembly GCF_000703405.1). Taxonomy (NCBI): domain Eukaryota; kingdom Metazoa; phylum Chordata; class Aves; order Trogoniformes; family Trogonidae; genus Apaloderma; species Apaloderma vittatum. The sequence continues at coordinate 148,910 of NW_009729044.1, read as the reverse complement.
TGTAGGTAAAATAAATTACAGCATATGTATTTATTAGTGTTAAATATCTGCATTGATTTCTTTTTAAAATTATTACTCTTATTTCACATTTCTTTCTGTGGACCCATTTCCTGATATTAGCCAATATAGTATCTCCTCGTGTATAGCACTACGATTAGTGACATGTAAAATTTTAAAGCAGGTAATTAAAAAAGTTAAACTATTGCTGCTACGAAACAGAAAACATCAGTTCTTTCATTAAGAAAACATTTCCAAGTTCATCTTATTGAACCAGGACTCCAGCTATTAAGCTGTGCGATGACACAGTCAATGCCCGCTATAGTTAGTATCAATTCAATTTAAGCATCTTCTTGTTATCACTAGGCTTTCTGTACTTTCTTTCAACTGACTTTGCTTATTGATAATTATTAGAGAACCATTGGCTCCAAAAGGTAGGCATATTTTCAATACGTGTATCTCCTACGACCCACAGTAGTAACAGTATTTCCATACAGATCGTGAAGTCTTAGAAGCATTTACACTGTGCACGGATCACGATGCAGTTTTTTAGAACTAAAAAATAAATAAGGTCTTTTATTGCATATTTGGATATCGAAAGACAGAAAATTAGCTTTCCATCCATGTATGCAAAAAGAGCAGGCTATTTACTTATTTCAAAATATATTACAAAAATTATTTCATTAATGTGGATTTGTTTTAAATGACATATAAACTATCAAGTCTACTTTTCTACCATGGAAAAAAAAGGAATTACTATGTCTTGACTTTACCAGGCTTAACATGCTTGTGGACTAAAGCTCTGCTGTTTGGGAAATAAAAATACCTTTCTTAATACTTCATTTCATAAGAGAAATTACAATTATGGGATGCAGGGACTTTGTGGCTTGATATACTTGGCAAGCAGAGAAGGGGGATGCCCTTCAAAGTTAGAGGGTAATCATTATTGACCTTGTGCATTCAAGACAGCATAGCAGGTTTCTATATAAAGAAACTTACAGAGAGGTCATTGAAAGCACTAGTGAAGAGGCATAAAAAGGGGAGATAGGACAGAATGCAGCATCAGTTAAGCCGGTTAAAAATTTAACTATAAACAGATTTGAGAAGCAAAGATAAAAACAAAAGAACATTTTCTTTTTCAGTGTCATGCAAATTTATGGTTCTGCATTAAATGCTCATTATCGGTTAAGTAGCCTTTACAATGTAAATATTAACTTTTATAGTTTCTGCAAAGGTTTTTCTCATCTTTCCTTACACACAGCAGGAGCACTCAGGTTTTTGAACAAAGGGGCACATGCTTAGGGCTGGCACTCAGCAGGCAGGAATTTGGGTTCTGGTCTTCCCTCCTTTACTCATTCACAGGGTGTCTGTTAATCTCTCTGTTTGCATTTACCTATCTGCAAAACAAGTACAATAAAATCACGAGACATCTCCCCAGTGTTACACCCCACTTAGTCTGGCACTTCAAAAAGCACATTTAGTAGAGCATTTTGAAATTATTGAATGAAAAGCGTTATGTAATGAAAAATAAATTACTTTAGTATGTTAAGGTTGTTTGGAAAATATTCAGTTAAAATGCCTTGGTTAGGAATATTAAATCTCCTGGGATATGAGTGGATAGTTTTAATATGCTTTTGTGGGGATTTTTTCAAACAAAATTTTAAAATAAACTGTAACATGGAAGACGTCCATTCACATGTACTTTCTACTCCCATTTCATTAAATCGCAGTCAGTGTTATTACACAGTATTCACATATTTTATGTTTTTCCCTCTAGACAAAGAATAAAGAAATTAAAAGAGAAACAGAAATAAAAAGACTAAGATCTTATTTTTTACTTCTATGAACACAGAAGACACAAACCTGCTGACCTTTCTGTGACATGTACTATTTCTCTTCAACCTACAGCCCCATGATGGCTCTATAAGTTTGGCCTGGTTAGGGAAACCTCTCTTTCCTGGTGGGTCTTTCATCTCAAGAACACAAACCTACCATGCAGCTAAGAAAACGCAATCTCAGTACAGTAAAAAGCTCCACCAGAAGAGTTAATCATTCTTATTAATAGATGCCCACAGGGTCCTAGAAACAATCCACTCACATGACTATCCTGCCCCTTAAACTTCTCCTCCCCTGTCATTCTACAGCATAGTTTCCCAAAATATGTTTCGTTTTCAAGGGATAGATTTATTACAACCCTGTTATCACATTCATACTCTTCCTGAAAAGATAAAAATAAGAAAGACCTTACAAGAAGATGGTGTAGCAATAGCTAAATCATAAATGTTTGATAAGGAATGGCTAAATCCAGACAAATAACTGTTCAATCCCACTTTGTATTACGCAGATAAAGTCATACAGGAAATCAATGTGATCTATTGAAATGAAAAAAAGTCCAGCTTAGGGACTAAACAGTATTATAGAATATGTGACATTATGAATGGGTTGCTTCCATAAGTATTATACAATGAGAAGTTCCATAGTTTTTATTTATTTTTGTGTTTATGAATGTAAAAGCTGGACGTGAAAGTCACGATTTGTCAACAGGGCAAATGTGGACAGCAGTGAAGTAGGTGAGTATTTATAACCTTTTTATTTTCCCACTCTTGAAGGGAATACATAATCCTCTCTAGGGATAAAAGCATCTTCAGTCACCCACTAGCCCAGGGCTCCTTTTTAGCACAGGCTGACAGATGTGCTAAAATTGTAAGTGAAGTGTTGTGATGTTGACTCCTAAAGCAGCGATCATTAAGGTTGAAATTAGTATCCCCTCCCAGCCATTCAAATGTTAAAAAGTTCTGACACCAGGCGTAATTGGACAACTTTACCTAGTGGGGATAGCATTCCATTTTATCCTACTGACTTCTTTCTGCCTTTTTCATCCCTGCTCCAATTTAAATGAAGCAAACCAACTTTTTATACATCTTTCACTTACCCAAAACAAAACAAAAATCTGCTTATGCAGAAAGACATCTCAAAAGCAGACCTAGGAGTTCGCAACTACATATACAAGTAGTATTGTTTAAGGCTATATTATTTCAGCTGACAGCAGTATTTTAAATAAGATGCAGTTAAAGAAAATACTGAAGGAAAACATAAAGAGGTGTCCTAATATGTATTAGCATCTGCTGAAAGAAATTTCACTGGAAAATGTAAAATACACTTTTCTGGCTATATGTACTAATTAGTTACATGCAGTGTTAACACAATTTAATCTTCTGAAATAAAAGTTTCACATGTATTGTATTTATGTATACCTGGATATATCACCAGCAAGTATAACAGTTGCTCTAAATAGTAGTAAATGGTAAAAGATATAAGGAATCCAAAGAGTTAGATTTCAAGTCATTTATATCAGTGCGAACATGACATGTTAATGGGCTACACACACTGCCACTTCCTCAAGTATTGCTGAGTTTGACACATTAACTAACGGACCATCACTTGATAAATACTGGATGTGTGCAGACAAATAAAGACGAAGAAAGCCTCAAATTGTATCTACTGACTCAGACCAAGATTTTGACAATGGCACAAAATCAAGTGTTCTTGTGCTGTGTGTCTAAGGAAAAATGAAGAATATGATTTAACACAGTTTTCTGGCAGATCTTCCTTCTTTATTTCCTGAGAAAAACTTAAAATGTAGCTCAGGACCCACACTGTAATGTAAAATGTGGGAAAGCTCACTGTGAAACCTAACCGAGGTTTTAAAATAAAATAAAATTCAATATTTGTGAACACGTAACACTTTGCTATTGAGTTATAATGGTTGATGAGCACATCTATGTCTGGCATGAACAAAGAAAGTGTTAATACTGTGGCTCTCTCATAGGCCTATACTGTACATCGAGCCACTGGCTTCAACAACCTCACTAAGCCCTATACTTCATCTTTCAGCTGAACTGTGCATATTGCTTCATCCTGCCCAGGGCTACTACATGTCTCGATCAATCTACGCTGGTCTCACGCTCAGAGCAGACCCACCTAAATTTCTGCTACACTACCTGGCTGTGCTTCCTCTCCAGTACATCGCTCACATGTCAGGCTACTGAAGACTCACTGGGCTAATGCACAAACCTTGCTCTAATCAAAGACAGGAGACAAGCTGAAGTGCACAGCTAAGTTCTGCTTTGGCACTGTAGTGCTGCACCTGGGGTGCCAAGTGCTGAACTGACTGAGAATCGTGATAATTAATGAGTCATTCTCAAGGCAATTGGTGGCCCCTTTTGTCCCACATCAGCTCTTACTGTTGAGCATTATTGAGAATACAGCTTCCACCTCCAAACTACTAGCTAACCCAGCTGGGACAGCCTCTTCCAACTGCTTTCTCCCACTCCCAGGGCCACTAAGCACTATGAGATGGGGAGCGCTAACACAGTCTGCACTGATGCTGTGCAAAGAACAAGGATAAGATTCCTGCATCTTGGTTTTGAAGATACTCTTTCCTGTTTCTTTCATCTTGTAATTAGGTTTTTTGACTTCCACTTGCCATGATCTGTCTCTTAGATGATGTGGTTGGTCAACGTCCCTTTAGTAATCTCCTTCAGTGTTACCCATCAATCTTCTGGACTTGCCGTGTAATTGCCAGCTCACCAGAATTTACTTCTTATCCATGTTCAGATCTCCATCTGTTCCTATCTGGTTCATTGCCAATTCTTTCTTTTAATTGTAAGACTTGCATCCTACACACCCACACAAAGGTCCAACCCACAAATATCTCACCCTTCTTCTCTCTGCTCCTGCACTCATTATGCTGGGCATCTTTGGTAGAAAACTCAGTTTTCACCACAAATTTCGTTCTTTCTTCCTCTGATAATGTAATCTGTCTAGATAGAAATCTTCAGTTTAATCCAGTTTATCCTGGTTCACTATCAACATGTCAATGCTCACCCTAGATTAACTTCAGGATAGTTGTTTCCATTGATGACTTCCTAAATTTTCAAACAAGCATTTTCATGCGTTCTTTTATTCTGCTTACAGATTGGCCCACAAGCATTTGCAATATTATCTCATTATCTTTTTTCAGCATCCACATTAAAATTCTCTTTTTCTTTGGTATCTAATCTTGTCTTTGGCATCAAAAATATCATGCCTAAACCAGAGCCTACCATATTGATTAATATTATCTCATTATATGCATGTTCTTTTTATCTATCTATATCCCTGACTTTTGATTAACACTTAAATTTTAAGCGATATGGACTCACAACATTCTTTTTGGTTTATTTTGCATATTTATTAATATGGCTGGGTCCTCATCTGTGACTAACAATCTAGGCACTGCACTAACGATAATTATCATCATCTTGTTGTTCCTTCTTTGTTGATATATAAGCATGTAAACTGGATTTTGCTTTCTGGGTAGGACTGCCAGGGATGATTGTTAGGAGTTCTGCTTGAAGAAGAAACTCAGGCACTTTTAGTAATTGTTTTCAAAAAAGGGGTTGTAGTCTTTTGTTTTTTTAATAGAAATTAAGTACGGGAGAATTTTCAGGGTAACTGTCGGGAAAAAATGGTTTGGAAAGTACTAATTAGTATGACTGTGTTATGTTGTCAGATAAGCAGCATGCACATAATTTTTTTAGTTAACATATTGCAAGAAAATAAAAGAAAAATGAATTGCAAATTTTCCTGGTATATGCATCAACCAAGACACACAAGCATAATACACCCAAATGACAGCTAGTCTCCATATTAGAGAGGGAACGTGAAATGCTCTCACAGACAAATCTATCAAAGACAAGAGAGTTGAAATGCTGCAGAACCCTATTTAGAGAAAGGAAGCACCAGTATTCTGCTCCCAAATCTTCATGAGGTCGAGGTATTACATTATCTAGTCTTTTGCCAGCACTTGGATTAAATTCTAATACATTGCCATGCACTAATTCTATTATTACGGAATGAAAGGGAAACAGAACATGCAAACCCATTACCATGACTGTATAAACTGTATCTTTATTTGGTATAGGAATTATTTTAACAACATCTAAAGCTCTGTTTTCTTACACAAAATCAGGGGTGTGAACCTGAAAAAACAGCAAAAGGGCAGAAAAGCTTGAAAACAAGCTTATTACGACAATCTTATCAAGAAGAAAGTGAAAATGTAAATGAAATGGGCTTTTTCTAAATATAGTTTAATTTATAAATAAGACTTCACATCACAGATTTGTTTATCCTCATTTGGTGATAATTGTTCACAGTAGAATATATCAGAAAATTCTATAATAGGAACCACAGCCAGGAAATGTTAAATAATTAATCACCCTCCCAGCCACTTGCATTTCTGTTGATATAAATGACCGTATAATTCCAAACCCAATTATCACTACTTAGCCATTCCATTTTGTAGTTAAAATCCCACAAAATTAAAGTGCATCAATTGTTAATGGTAATAGACCAGACAAGGGATTAAAGATTATTTTAATGTTTATTTCCTGTCAGGAGGTTTTTTTTTGGCAGGAAGCACTATAGACAAAAGGCTACATTAAGATGAGATTCATACAATGTATTTAAATCTACTAACTTCTAAAAACCTTATGGTATAATTACTTGTTTAATCTACTTGTTCCCTGAAGATACCAATGGGGGTTTATCAAGCCAACTTCATTATATCTGCTTCATAGAAATCAAAATATTCCCTTTAACTCTGCAAAAAAGCAGTCAAGCTTACCACAATCACAATTCTAACAGCAGACTTGATAAAGGAAGGGACTATACTAAAATAGAAGAGGAACCAGGTTACTATTAGGATGTTTTTTGTGTGTCATATGCTGTTTGGTTTATGCCCTGGTACTAGTGGTGCTACATTTGCATATAAAATTTGGTCTTTGACACTTCCAACAATCACTTTAATACCAATAAAACCTCAATAATTACAGAACTCTTTACCTTCCACAAAACAGTGACTTTTCTTCACTTTCCACAACTATTCATGAAATTTCTTAGTTCAGAGACTACTTTGTTTTTTAAAAACACTTTTTTCTATCATATGGCCTTGCCAATGAAACTGTTAAAAGAACTTTTTGCATTAACCCAGTGACCGAAATTCTGTAGAACTTGCTGTGAGGGCTCAGGGATTTGGGGAGGAGCTTTTGCAGTTTACTCTTTCAACAGGCAGCAAGAGTAGGCTAAATTTTTTGCATTTGAAAAGGTTATTCATCTGCATAAAGCTACAGACATGCATCTGTATCTTGGGTCTTTTGAAATAAAAGAAGGAGAGAAGCAACGGCCAGGACAGGTCTGTGGTGTTAATACTTCAGTGCTGTCACAAGGGTGGGATTTACAGCCTAAGAGATTGCTCAGAAGGGCAGTGAAGAAGTTCCTACCTAAAACCAGGATCACCTGGCAATGGTATCACTGATTTGTGAACAGTGAGTTTATTAATGTCCAGCAGTGTTCATAATTCAAATGTTATCAGATGCAGGCGCTGCGAAAGAAGTTCTGAGACGGTTCTAAATAGCTGTTCATCCTGGAGTCCCAAACCTTGTGGGATTTTACATGGATGATGCATGTTTTGACATAAAAGCACACTTTGGAATTCAAATTCTTTCCCTTGTTTTCCTTGGTATGCACACTCTCCCCCTCCATCTTCCCCCCTCCCCCAAAAAGGAAAGCAAAAGCCACAACAAAATTCAGAATCCATATCTCTTCTGAGATTTGTGAGAGCAAATATGCACGGTATGGAAACCCATTCCATAACCTTTCACCAACATAAAATTTACTGTGAATAAGGCCCTAAAACGCTATGCTCAGATCTGATTTAAACCTCTGAAACCCAGCCTCCCAAGAGCACTTCCATTCTAATAAATACGTCACCATGACACAATATGCTAATGACTCAGGTCCAACGGGGAGCTTGCTTAAACAAACTATCCACAAGCAAGGTCTACCACAACACTCACTCAAGTGGCCTAAAGTAGGTATTCTTAATTAGCACATTTAAGATGTTACTTAAGTTACAGACACCCCAGCCATCCCAGCTTCTCTTCCCCAAGTACTACTGCTGTGGCAAATAGCAAAGCAGGTCTGCTTTTCGAGACTGAAAATTCCTCTGTAATTTTCTGCGGGATTCAACACTTTATCAATGAGAAGAATTAAACTAACTCATGGCAACGAGACTTCCCTCAAAACTCTAATGTTCCGCATCTTTTCTTTTTAAATTGTGGCATTACTAACAGTTTCAGCAGCAGGAGGAGAAAATGTGTGAAATATATACCCTCTTTATAGATTTCCTGTTTCTGCAGTTGCACTTGAAAAATGGCAGTGCCCTGCCATCTGAATTTTTCAGCTTGTTTAACTCCAAACAAAAGACAATTAAACCACTTACAGTATATGGTCATGAGACTATAATTGTTTACCAGTGCTACTTGCTGTGTCGGTGGCCACAACGAGCAGCAGCATTTCAGCTTTCTTAGACTAGCAAGCCTGCCAGAGGTTACTGACTATGGCAATGGCCTCATGCTGAGAATAAAGTATTTCATGAGCAAAAAAATTCCCATGGTATTCTTGAGGTCCTGAATTAACACAGATTAAAATGAAGAGACTCCATGCTGGACAAGCATCTAGAAGTACAGGGCATATTTTAATCATTTTTTCTTAGAATCCAACAAATTATAATTTCATTATCCTTTTTATTTCCTTGCACAGTTTTTTATAATTTTCTCATTTTCCATAAGGATTTTTTCAAAATTCCTGTAAACAAAGTTATATCCTGAATCTATACATCTTAGGTTATCCTCTGCAATACAGAAGTCTCATTCAATAAATGACATATCAGTCTTTAATAAGAAGTTATAAACACCTGAAGAATGGATGGTTTAGGTGAACGACAAAGATAAATTGAACCTGCTTTGGGTAGAAATCATTCCCAAACCAGACTGACTAAAAGAAGTTCCCAGTTGAGAGATGTTCAATGCAATTGTGTTTGCTCTCGCAAAGACATTCTCAAGAGTTGGCCCTCTTTTGACATTTGTAGAAAAGTGACTTGTAGATACAACAGTCACAGACCAGTATCTATTCTATTCTTATTGATACCCTCTACTATAGGTTGAAAAAAAGATAAAAATATCTTAGATCACCAAGGCACATCTAAAACATTGCAGTTCTCAGTCTAGCACACTCTCTGGACTACCTGTTATCCACATCAAAGACAAAAAGCACATCATTAACATCATTCTCTGCAATGGCAATGCAAGGGAATTCATATTAATGGTTGTTTAACAGTAATCATGGTAGACGTGAGGAATATTAATTTTCCAGAACATAAAAGCATTAATGACACCTGCATCTCTATGTAAAGCCAACAAAAATCAACTGCCTAAAAACAATTTAATTCAGAATTCTTAGTATACCAACATGGAAACAGAATCCTGTATGATCAACAAGATGAACAGGAAAATTATAGTTCTAAGATCTATAGTTCTAAGACATTGGCTAGTGATGCTTTTGGTTGTTTTTGGTAGGCAAGAAAATATTAGCGTTTTTAATGAATGCAAAAATAGAATACAAAGCATATGCAAAGTGATAATACCTAGACAATAGAGTTTAAGAGTAAAAGGAAAATAAAATACATTAGAAGGGAAGGAATAAAACAATTTAATATTATTACGAAATACTAATCTTACTAATATTTTTACTGGAGAGTGAAGTAAGTTTTCACTTTCAGTTTAACAAATTGTTTTCATGGATTTCTGATTTTTGGCAATGCAAATAAATAATTATATATAACCTCATAATCATTACCAATGTGCTATACTTTGAAATGTGACTCTCTAAAATGCCAGAGCAGATTTCTCAGCGTATTGTTTCTCGCTGACCTCCAGATCAAGTTTGCTCAGTATCTGACTAAAAGAACGTTCTTTGGTTTTGTTTTTGCTTTTCTAAATAACTGTTAGCTCTACAAATACATTGCAGAACTAGAATAAAATCCAGTCCATTCTTCTATAGCTACGTTGGCTTAGCATCACCAAAGGAAATAAAGCTCAGTTACTAAGGTGACAAGTTACAATAGAGATTCCACACAGGACTAAGACATAGTAGATAAAAGCTGCCATTTTTTTTGTGGTAATCCTGCTGCCTAGAAGTATCTATTGAGAGACAGCATGCAGGAAAGAGCAGGAAGTAACATAATTTATTCAGCAAGAACACTATGGGACACAAGTGCTGAAAAAAGGCTTACACATACTCCTCCAGCTTAATTTTCCATTGAGCTAGAATGTACCCACAAATGTTAAATATTCATTCCATTTTTTCATACTCTTGTCTTTTCTTCCTTCTCACATTTATTTACTTAATTTCTTGATAAACTTTTAGAATTTACTTTTGCTGAATAAATAAACTAAAAGATGAGGAAACTTTCAACAGACAACAGGCTCTGGGAATTTTGCTACTGGCAACAGGAGAAATTGCTGCTCTTAGACATAATGAGTCAACGACCAATGCTGAAATCTGGCAGAATACCCGCATTTTAGAATCACGGGATACATGACTTCATTGTAGCGTACACAGTGGTTTTTTTCAAAGTTGATTCTGTGAGGTTCTTTTTCACTTGGTTTTAGTTTCTTCTATCACCGTGCCTCACTCAAACGATTACAAGTTCATCAGGAATTACCAACTGACACCTTCCCCACCCCTTTTATCAACTTCAGTGAAGTTTTCAAGTATAGCAGATAGTCAAGCACTTACACCTCATACAACAAATTAATTCCTGGGCACAATCCTACTCAAACTATGAAGTAAATTCACCTGACTAAGCTCAACTCAGTGTATTTTACTCAGTGGAGTAGGCAGTAAAATTTTCTTTCATCCCGGAAGACTTTATTTTATAATTCTTTCACCTGGGATTCCAGGAAATGTTAAGATGTTAACTATCTGACAGAGTTCAAATCAGTGCCAAGTAGTTTATTATAGCACAGGTTTTATTCCCTGATTTCAGGGGACATGGACTTCTGATGAAAAAGGTGGAATAATTCTTGCCTCGGTGTGTAAAATCAAGATCAATTTAGTAACCCACTCCTCTAATACCGTATGTGCAAAGAAATAATTTAGACTCCTAGTTAATTTGAGTATTGAACTGAAATTCTGCAGCTGCTTTCTGCCAGTCCTGAAAACAGAAATTAATTTCAATGACCAAGTCGAACGGAGTGCTGCTCTGTCAGGTAATTAGTCATCGTCTTTTGCTACTCAGGGTCTATCACTGTGCTAATCCATACATAAACCCCAGTATTCCCCTAGTCACTCACAATCTAAAGAGCTGTTTAACTACCTATTTCTCCCATTCAGTCCTCCCCCAGATATCAGCTGCAAAATGAGCATTCTTTCATGTTTAGCTTTCTTCCTACTATTTACTGCCAGCAGAATTAATGCAACTGATCTACATTTTCTTTTTTCTGTTTGATCAAGTCTGCTGTTGATTAAGTAGAGCTTAAGGGAAAAAATTATACTCCTGCAGCTTTCCTACTTGACTTGCCAGTTTATTAATGAAAGAAGCAAGGATATTGATGGCCCAGAAACTACAAGTGCAGCAATTAAAGCGTATGTCCTTCCACGCTTCTAATTAAAAAAGAGTTCTTTTATATTAAAAGATATAGTTTAGTGTCATATTTATATCTAATTCTCACTTCTGCTCTTTTGCTTTTTTTTTTCTTTGTTTATTCTTTTTAAACAGAAATCTACTGGGAAAATTTAGATCAGACAGAATAAAGAAACTTTCTCTGAAAATCGTTTCTGCAAGCTTTGTTCCCAAACATCAGTCCTAATGACAAAACAACAAAAAACCCACTGCCTCCTCCCTCCCAACAATGAAATATCCACTGATAAATACAACTCTGAAGGCAACCCTCCATTATTCTTCTCTTGTGTACACTAGCAAAATTTGTCCCACATCAGATTCAAGAAAATTGAACATTTTTGATACAAGTCCTTTTGGACACACAAAGATAATCAGACCCCTCCCTGCTTCTGACGCAGTATCTAAATTCTTGATTCAGTCTTTTCATATCAGGTATTTATATGAACATTCTCACAGAGTATATTTCTGGTTCTCACCTAGTTTGATTTTTGCACCTCCTCCTTCAGGAACACCTGAACACTGCCGATATTTTACCACCCTGCTGAGTCAGTGCCTTGCACAGTAATGGCTTGCCTTCGACATTGGAACTACACACAGACGAGTGTGTTCTACGGACTCAGCACCTGCCTGCCCCACATCTGAAACATCCTGCTCACAACTCACAGTACATCTCCATCTGCACACCAGCTACCCCTCCCAGATTTCTGCACAGCGAGGTGCTCCTATCATTCAGTTGTCAGATGTTTAGAAATCTCTGAGAAATTTTATTAAAATATAGATACAATGTAAAAGTTGTAATCTAGCATCCCATACAAGCAATGACAGGTATTTAACACATTGAAAATGACTGTTCCCTGCACTGGTGTTCAAGAAAGGAAAAGACGTAAAACATCTTCCTCCTCGTGGCCTCTGTCCCTCACAGAACGGTGAGAACCGCCGTGATCAGATTAGGGAGGTAATCTTCTATATTATCGGATTCCCAATAGGCAGAGATAGCTGTGTATTTAAGGACAGTAAGCTTTTCTTAAAAGAGGTACTAAAGTGAATCACAAATTTTCCTAGAGCTCCCAGCTGGGCAAAACAGCAGTAAACAAGAGTGATTCTTCCTTAGGGCTAACAGGGTTAGTGATGTTGCTCTCAGAGCAGATTGTGTCACCCGGGATACTGACTATCCATGTTTCTGTTTCTCCTCGAGCCATCGCAGACATGCCTCTTCCCATTTGCCTATTAACCTGAAAAAAAACTTGTGGAGGAGGGGCTTGAAGCTGTTCTAAGGGACCTTTTGTGGTAGAAATTTCTCAATCGCTTCCACTTTTAAGGTGACTTCATAGAAATGGTGACCCTGACAAGTATCACTTGAAAGACACAGTAGCTTTAATCTTTTTCTAAGAGCTCTTATCTCTCCTCTGACCCTTTTTCCCCTCTAGCCTTACACTCTTGGCACCATTGAAAAGTCAGAACCATTAAGTTGGTGTCAAGTGGCTGTGCTATTCATATTCTATTATAGTCAATGACAATTAACAGTGCCATTCAGAAAAGCCAGGTACTGTATTACACAATTGGAAAATTGATCTTATCTGAGGCTTCAAAATCAGCAATGTCCAGACCTTAACACATGGGCAAAAAAGAAGAAGAAAATAAAAGAAAAAATAAAGGAGGGGGAAGAAGTACTGCCTGACCTCAGGACCACATGGCAAAGAGCCACGTGCAAGGCTCAGAAACAACGTGAAGAAGTGGCCAAAGCTCTGATTTTCATCACCAAGGAAAATGATGTTAGAAAAGAAGAGTACAAATTCAACTGAATGCTTGATGATCACCTTCAAAGTTGTTATTGCAGGCAAAATGCAACATCTTAGCATTGCTGACACATCAGAAAACCTCTGCATGTGTCAATTCCAAGCTCTTTGCAGCACACGCCCACAGGCAAGCGTCCCTGCACCTACAACATAATCTTCATTTTTAGTACTAGCACTGATCATCTATTTTCCTGAATGTTTTTCCTATAAATAAGCACAGACACATCTTTCTTCTAATGAATTACTGAACGGATCCAAAAGGAGAGGATTAAGAAATAACTCTCTACTTTGGAAACTGAGGGTGTTTTCCTGTGCCAGTGAATCTCAGCATTAACTGCAAACTGGTACAATAGTTGATTACAGTTTAGTCTAACTGCTTGAAACCACAGGGGGAATTTTCGATAGCAAAACTTCAATTAGCTAGCTTGAATTCAACTAAAGCACCTGAGCTAAAACCTTTGCACACAAAAGATGCATTGTAGAATCCAGAACAGCTTCATCCCACCATAGCCCTCCCGATTTTTATACCTCGTCTCAGAGGGCACTGTTTCTCCACGTCACGTGCCTGGGGACATGAGGTTTTAGCAGAATCGAAAACCAGAGAAAGTCTTACTGAATCAGCAAGCCATTGTGTCACTTCCATTCCTCCCTTCACTCCAGGTATATGATATCTGCACAAAATACTGGAGAGTAAGGCCTTACACACGTTACTCTGGAGACCCATGTTCAAATCTATTCTAGTGGAAAAAGTGATAGTCCCAAATCCACCTCTGGTGCACCTGGAATAGAACAGATGTTTCACCTGATGCCAAGTTTTCCTGGGGAATCGGGAACAGACTGAGCACAGAAATCATCTTTGCTCATCATTTTACTTCACAGAATACAATAAGAAATGATCAGCTAGCTTCAGTTCTCTGGGAAAAAGTCTCAGATTGTTGCCTTAATGAAAAACATAGAACAGACGCAAAGCCACTATATTTATACTTAAAAATCAATACTCCCTACTGGTCCTATAATTTGTGTACCAAATACCTGCTTTAAAATGTGCAGAAGCCTCAAAATAAAAGTTAGCGAGTTTATATCTCAGACTCATAAATGTTTTCTACAGTTTCAATATTTGCAAAACAATGTGAAATGTTGTACAGGATTCTCTGCTTGGCTGTAAGAGTCTATTCTATTTTTTATTTCTTTTATTGAGAAGTAGAATAAAATTCCCAAACTGCTCCAGTGCAATTAAAATTACTTTTATTTATATAGTTACCTCTATGTCCACCATGAGCATTCCACAGTACTAATCCTTTTAGGCCCTGATCCAGCAAAGCACTTTACTGTGTCTTATTCTTAAAATTACAAGTCTCCCCACTGATTTCAGTACAGTTATATTAGGGATGAACTTGGCCTACTATAGCAAAAGTAATGTTAGAAATAAAGTTTAAAAAACAAGCAAGGAAATTGAAGGCCTAAGAGACTTCAATATTTCTCTGTTTTAAAGTAACGCATTACTTACTAGTGTGCATCTGAGTACCGTCCAATAGCAGGTTATTTTTGTAGAGTTAGGCCAATTCAGGTAAGGAGCCTCTTTGTATTAGAGATGCATTGATTTCAGATCCAGATGGTTTCAATAAGCTTCTTACACTCAAATGTTAGAAGGACAGGGACATAAAAATGTCAATTACATAAATAAATCTGTAAGTATTGATAAATGCCCAAAATTAAATAAACCCACTTCACTCTAAGAGCCTTTGCAGCTGATACGGTTGTAAAACAATAAGAAAACCATCATAATTTGCATTTTTATAGCTACATTCATCAATAGCTCAAATATTTATCACAAACACCAACATACTACAGGCAGGAACTGTATGATGGTATAGACCTGCCTTGACTATAAAGACACTGAACCATAGCTGGACACTTGGATACAAGCAAAGCTCCTTAAACTGGTTTAAATAGTCATTGTCTCTGGCTATTTATTTCTTGTTTTTGCTGGTGCAAGAATTTATATGAGCATGCAGCGAACTGGATCAGGAAACTAATCTGGCTGAAATATAAACCAGTGAAAAGTGCTGACTTTAATGAAGAGGGAAGCTCAGGGAAGCAGGAGCCTGAGAGTGCTTAAGATAGCATTGCCCCAAAATAAATGTCCATCAAACCACATATCCTGAGGCTCAGAGCAGCAGCCAGAAGCAGAACCATGGATTTAACCGATTTATGCACGTAAACCACGGTGGCGTACTAGGGTGAAAGCCACAAAACGGATGGGGGCCATTTCTTCAGCGGCGTCACAGCACATATTCTGATCACTATGGAGGAACAAGAAAATTTAATTTGCCAAGGATGGCTAAATGCTCCAAGCAATATGACTCTACATGGAAGCTTTTTCCAGTGACTTCCAGATTGTTTCTCCAGTCCTATCAGAAAGCCTTCCTAATTGGCTCTCAACAATATTTTTAAGTGTGTGCTTTACCACCATTTACAGCAGTGCACGTGAGGGAGACTGAATACATTAGGTAAATGAATTCCTGTGGACATTGTGAAGGGAATAATGCTGTCCCATTTGGCTTATCCTGTACTGCAATAAACGTGGGTGTTTTTTCAGTCAAGGTGATGCAGTAACCCAAATGATCATTATATGACACTTAAAAAAGGCAACTTTAAGAAAGATCTTATTGCAATAGAAGTGAGGTGGTTTTTTTCCCTTGGCATCCCAGCTTGCCATAGAAATGAGTGAGTTGCTGAATTTCTGCCAAGTATAGATGGTTCAGCATGCTATTAGATTAGTCTGTTTATACAGAAACAGCCCAAAATAGGAAACACACAGAAGCTATTAAAGATATTGTCCTGTGAGGGAAATATTTGAATGGTTTTGTTACTGCAACTGGGAAATAAGATATGAGTCAGTATTAATGTGATAAAGAAGTTAATGTGTTCTAAAGCAAACAGTTAGTTTCTTCAGCTTGTCTCTCAGTTGACAATAAAATAAATGTACAGACAATTATGTAGGGTTGGATGAGCCTGCAAGTAAGTGTATCCAGCTTAAAGCTCAGCACTGCCAGTGGGTTAGAATTGAAACTCTGTTATCAAGTAATGATATGCTAACCCCAGGTAGTCTTCAAAGAAAATGGATGATTCAAAATGCCATGCATCACTGAGCTGGTGGAAGAATGGTCAATAGTGTTTAAGCTATTTCAACTGGTCAAAGAGAATTTCATAGAAAAGTTCCTATGCCTTGCCCATTTTGCGATGGATTTCTTAAATTCCTTTCACTTTTGATATAGTCTGACAAAAAATAAAACCACCTTTTGATTTAGTTTAGTTTAGTTTTAACTAGGGTGGTGACAATATTTCATAGTGGCTTTTACTGGCTTTCTAAAGAGCAAGCCAGCCTAGAGAAATGTGCCTGTCCCACGTGTGACACTGAGCACTCATTCCTAAACACAGCCACGCACAGTGCCCATACCCTGACCTTCTTCTCTCTCCCTCTTCCCCATGTTAACAAAGCCAACTAATTCCTAAAGGATTGCAATGCCTTACAACTTCTAACGCAAAGGAAACAAAGGAACAGGATGTTACGTTGTAAACAGATTTTATCTATATAAAAATAAAAGGTGTAAATATTTTCTCCGCAGTAACCCAGTTCTCCTACAAACCCAAAGACCACATATACCATTCCTTAAGGGCCAACACATTTGACCAGTGAAGAAGAACAAGTCCAAAGCTAAATGACTCTCCCACTGAGAAATGCCCCTCTGTGGGACCTTCCTCTTTATGGTGAGAGTGCCCTGGGCCAAGCCAAGCACCTTCCCCGATGTTAGTTCACTTATTAGGACATGAGAAGGGGAGCAGCATCTTAAAGTGCCCACAGAAACTTACACTAGTCAATGCAGAATACGATTTTGCAAGTACACAGAGGAATTTGATTAGCAGGAGCCTCACGAATTCTGCACCAGTGGCTCATTTCCAGAGGGATTTGAAAACTGGCCTCAAGTCATTCTGCCCATGTTATGTATATACAAAATTACGCACAGTGTTTGGAATAGGAAGCAGCTGCAGAAATTCTGTTGAAATACAACAATTAGGTAAGTTTACATTGCAGAGACAAAAAACCACAGGTGGTATAATGATATTTACAGGAAAATTTAAGAACTCGAAAATAACTAGCAGCCAGATCTTGGAGTCAGGCTTTCCCTGGAACATATCTACTCCAAACCAAGTCAAGCTGTTACATGAACAAGTCAGAAGACTTAGCGATTTTGAGAACTTTGTTGAAATTTATCTCTGAGATAAGTATTTCTTCCCATTCAACTCCACGGAAGCCAAGTTAGTTTATTTCTTGAGCCTAATTCCTTACTTTAGGCAACAGGAAGCGTGACTTATGGGTCCCCTGAGGCCCATCGGGTAAGGATAATATTGCTGCCTTTATGCAGAGGATCCTCCAAAATTGAGGGGATGCAAAGCATTTTCCTTCCTCAGCCTGTTGTCTTTGTGAATATTCAGTCCAATGGAATCTCTTTAGCTGGAGAAATTTGCAACATCCTTTCAGTATTTATGGCAACAAAATTCCAACTGATCAGTCTCTACAAACAAACAAATTCAATTTATTACTTGTTTGTGATTGTGTGCTAAGCATCTGTACTTTTAAAATGGCATAAGCTAACATAGACGTAGCAATGTCTCTGTAATGAAACAACAGACACAGGAAACTTACTATGCCTTGAAGATGTATAGGAGGTTTAAAAATAGAGAATTTTCTTTTTCAGTAAAGGGTCAGAGCAACAGAAAAAGAGACTAATATGTTTGTGCTTGGAATTCGAAGAAGAAAAAGGAGCTAAGTAAGTTTTACTGGCCACATGTCTGAAACCAAACGGATGTTTTTTAAACAAAAGCACCTCTCCTGCTTTGTTTCATTTTCAAACTGCAGTGTCTGAACAAGACAACGGAAGAGTTTAATCTCAAAAACATGAATGCTGAAAACAAATGCATTAGAAAATACCAAGCCAAAGCTACGTTGGTGACACAAATGTGAAAAATGGAACTGAAATAAACTGTGCCAGAAATCTATTTCTAAAAATATGTCTTTACAGTAGTGATATTTATAAATTTGACATACTCTAAAATTTAGCTCACTAAAGATTATTTCTATGCAAATACACATTTCTCAAACCCCATAAGCGTGCGAAAAATCCAAAACACATTTCTTGAAAATCAATTTCTGTGCAGTACAAA